>NW_027492886.1:0-64762 GCF_021521415.1 Bidens hawaiensis
TCTAAAACCCAAATTGCAGCAGAGAAATACAGTCGTTGAATCAATATTCGACTCAGGACCCCCATTAATCATACTACAACTCAAATTTAAAACCTAACTTTAGGATCAAATTGACAAATAAGCCCTTACCGTTGATTTGTATAATTAGTGTCTATACGTCTTTAGGCATGCATGAACGTATTTAGAGACAAAACAAATTTTCAACGTATGAGGAAAAATTAATAATTAATCATTCATAGTACGATACGCAGTTGCGCTTGGTCATTGGTAAAACCCGTCTCTATTATTGGCCATTTAGGAGACTTATGGGTGACAGACCTTTAATTAGTGGATCCATAAGCATATCATGAATGCATTCGATACAAAAGTTTAGTTTCCTCTATTTGTTCTTAAGTCATAAGCGAACAATAATTTAGACTTGTATCGAATTCTAATGCAGCTCCGCTTGAACTGTTACTGTTCAAGAAATAAGGGTAGCTGACTTTATCACAATAAGTCTTCAATATTGGATTTATATGAAGTTAATAAATTATGAGTCAACTGATAAAGTTTTCCAACAACATTTAGTGACACGTTGCGTTATGATCAGCAACATATTATGTCATTATAACTTAGGTCGTTGTTATCAGTTAGTTAGGACTCCTTCATGAGATAGTAATGTCTGCTGACATAAGGATATACCCAGAAGTTGACAAAGTTAGAATATTAGTAGTCAACCGTTTTTTAGTTCTCACTTCTTCTTCTTTAAATTATTGTGTCTCGTTTCTTAGAGATATTGTGATATTTTATCAGATGCTTCACAATAGAAATAATTAGTCTAGTGTTTAGCAATGTGACTAATATCTAAACGAGTATAGATTTGAACCTTCTTAAGGCATCTAATTAATGATGCATAAGGAAATAATCTCATTTATCCTATTAGCCTCTAAAGGAGAGCAATATTGTATGTTACAAGTGTAAGGACCCGTTTCATGTAAAACATATAAAACTAATGAGTCTATCTCGGTGTATTTTGATAACTATTAAATAAGAGGTATCTCCGAGATTGATTAGGTCAAGATATGCGTTAACAATACTTTGACTCATGTAACATATACTTGTCAAAAGAATGTCATCTATATAAGGACAAGTTTACATTAGTTGCTCCCACTCATCTTGAGGTAGGTAAATCAATCCACTTAGTTCTTGATGAAGAGAGTTGCATTATGATTTCATTATTGATTCTTGCATCAACCCATACATGGATTTTATTGACTTACAAACTAAGTGTTCTTAACCTTCAGTTTAGAACTTACAGGTTATTTTACGAACATGTAGGCCAGTGTTAGGGAAAGTTGTTTTAATGTTCATGTAATGTAGCTCTAAATTATTATAAGCTACTAGAACAGTGATGATCCTCAATGTAACCTTTTGTAAGACAAGGAACTAGGTTCTTTGATAATTTATTCCCTCTTGAGTATACCTTTATCAATCAATCATACCTTTAGTGTATTAACGTTATTCATTCAGATTTAGTTTAGTAATGACTACCTTTTAGGTAATTCAACCAAATCCCAAACGTTATACTATTTTAGAAGATTGATTGATACTAATGGTTTAATTAGAAGAGGTAGGATCATTAAACCTTCCAAAATCCATTTAATCTTTAGTCAGGTAGGGTACATAATCATCAAAGTTAGTAGGCCTTTGAGACCTAGATGACCTCCTGAGTTGATTATTGGGTTTATAAGGAGTTTCATATTTTCAGGTATATTAGAAGCAATATTAGTTTCAAAGTATGTAAGAGTTGGTGCAGTATGGTGTACAAGAGGTGTAATCGGAGTTAAAGTAAGCGACAATCTCTCCCCCCGCGTCTTGTACTTAGCCAAGTTATGATAAGGACTTTTACTGCTCCTACTGACCTTAGAAATATGTAAGAATTCAGCATGCTTAGGGTCAACATCAGAAGACCAATAAATTCTAATTGAGGATTATATTAATTAGTCTTGGTAAGAAATCTAAGTTTTCCCATATTTAGGTATCCAACAAAATTTGTTAGGAGTAGCATTAAATGTTAAGGAGACAAGATATAATGGAGCAGTGTCTTATACAAGGGATGTTTTATGAGGTAGATTAAGTTGTTTCTCCCCCATCTCTTGCATATAAGGACACTCAGTGCTCCCACTGATCTTTTAGGCCTCTAAAAGTCCATACAAGTTTTGGCGATTCATGTCATAGGAAACTTTCATACATTTTAGACTTGATTTCCTTATTGTCCATATTTCATAAGAAATTTTAAGGACATATTTAGAAGGAATACTGATAAGTATATATGAATTGATTTCTTTAAAGAACTTGTCCAGTAGGAAACAGATTAGATACAAGTTGATATTCTTCTAAGCTCCACTAATAGCAGTGAATTATAACTTATGGTGGACCTCACTTACTCCCTTTATCCAGTTTATATTTAGGGCATTTAACACATGCTTTCAAATCACTAAGAATGAGATTTAATGGCAATTCATCCTTTGTCAACCGAGTCATGATTTCTCATGAAAATTTTGGTCTTAATGGATGAAGTACGTAAGTCTCATTTATCTTTTGTTAAATTCTCATTTCTATGATAACAAAAGGTTGTGAAATTTGTAGCATCGCTTAGTTTTATCTTATAAGGTTTCTATTCAGATAATAACGACCGATAATATGATAGTTTTAGTTAGTAGTGACTTTGTTTTGGTCATTTAAAACCTTATAACTGTCAAAATGTAGCTTTAGTATTGATACTAAATTCTGGGTAAACTCTAGAATGTTTAAGGTATCATAAAGCTTAATACAAAACAGCTTTTATGGTTCTTACAACCTTAACACTAAATGAGTCACTGACTCTCATCTTAATTATTATCGATTTCTGATAAGGAAACGTATAAAACTAAACTCAACTAACATGTGTTAATAGGGATATTAATATTAGTGGAGTTAAATATCATTAATTGGTAACTACCTTTCTTAGCCAACTGTTCCCTTGAGGTATGGATAGTCTCTTTGCTCGTGCCTAGTCTAATGGCATGATTTTGCAGTGAGACTTTCCCTTTGAGAACTTAGAGCTGGAAGCAGTACTTGTATTTTGTTTCAAGACTTTAGAACTATCCTCTTTTAAGGTTTAGTGGTAGTAAGGTGAATAACATTTGATTTTCAATTTTAGGCATTCCTTTTCCTGTACATATATTGCTAGCAACACACTCAGTTTCCTTTAGTACTTCTGAGTGTTATAATTGATTCTTAAGGCATCTAATTGTACTGGTGGAAAAGTAATACACTGAAAAGACTTCATTAAGTTTCATGTATAAGCTCTCAGTTTATGGGTCATGGAATTAAATATTAGGATGTATTCACAAATGCCAATTAACCTTTTTATTTAGAATTAGAGTGTTTTGCATGCATCTTAGGAATTGTTTTGATTCTATTATTTCCATAGAAAAAAAAAAAAACGTTAGTCTTAGGAATTTTAGAATCCGTAATTGCTCACCTGATAGGAATCATGTAAGGAGTTCTTGATTATCATAAGAGACATATTTATTTATCCCACTGATTATGCTCAAGTGTTTTTCTGTAATACTTTTATCAGAATGAGCAGTAAGAATTTCAAGTCTTTAAGGATAATCTAGACTCAAAAGGGCAAATTTTATAAGACCCTTTTAGAAGCAAAACTCTTCTTAGGTTTTGTAATAAGAGTGGATGATTTAGGTTTGAGATTCAAACTTTATAGAAGAATTTTAGAGTGATTTATGTTATGGGTAATCTAATAAGGCAGACTGAAATTAGGATCATTAATGAAGGATCATTAATGTAAGGATCATTATGAAGATGTGATAATTTTAAGTATAACACCAAAATTAATTTTATTATACTTAAATAAAATAGATCACCGTTGGGCAGAAAATGTATTATTTAAGTATAAAATTCTTGTGCGAAAATAATTGTAACAAATCACCGTTGGGCAGAATTGGAACAATCAAGTTGTTATGCACAAGGTAAGTTTGCAATACATAAATGTAACAAATCACCGTTGGGCAGAATTGAGACATTTAAGGTATTTAAGGCAAAGTTAATGTCATTTGAGTATCTAGCAATTTTAGGATACTCATCTTTTAGATGACTATGCTTAGTTAGACTAAAACAACTTTGATAAGCTACCACATCACCATTGGGCAGAAGTGAACTCATGAAGTGTTGTTTAATTTAAGCAAAACTAAAGTCATGCGAATGTCTGATAACGTTAGGACATACACTTTTAAGTGACATACTTAATTAGACTTAAATAACAATATTAGGTTACACATCACCGTTGGGCAGAAGTGAACTATAAGTGTTATTTAAGTTAAGTAATTTAACGGAGCAGGGCCCCTTAATCAGTTAGGTTATATATAAGGGTTTCTGATCATTTCGCAACATGTAAGATATAAGTAAAGTTGCGATTTCTTCGAAGTGATGTTGCGAATTTGGTTAGGGGATTTTAGATGTTGCGAACAGTGCAGTCATAAGTAATGTTGCGATTGATGTTTTATAAGAGATGTTGCGAATGATGTTGTTATGAGAGATGTTGCGAATGGAGTTGTTGTGATGTAATCAGCATTGTTGCGATTTAAAGCACTCGCAACATAATTGTTGCGATTAAGAGTACTCGCAACATCCTGTGATTTTATGGGCTGATCGCAACATCAATAGGTAATACTCGCAACATCTTGCAAAATTAGCTCGTCGCAACATCTTAAGTAATACGCAACATCTTAAGGTTCGCAACATTAGTGACTTTTCGCAACATATGTCCCTTCGCAACATTCTGTGATGCTAGGTTCTGATCGCAACATAATTAGTGGACATTCGCAACATGTTACTCGCAAGATAATATGTAATTCTCGCAACATCATGCGATTTCGCAACATTTCATTTGTTGCGATTAGAGTCCAGTTGTTGCGAATAGATGCCTTGATTCGCAACATTAGCAGAATTCAAAAAGAATAATCAACCTGATAACCTTTTCCTAATTTTAAGGGATTTGGGAGATTCTGTTATAAAGTTTTAGATTATCTCAAAATTTAATAAGATTTCAAAATTATATCTTTTATCTTATTTAAAAGATTTTGAAATTAAACTTAGAGATAATATTATCTCTTTAAAGTTTTAGATTATCTCTAATTTTAATAAGATTTCAAAATTATATCTTTTATTTTATATTAAAGATTTTGAAATTAAACTTAGAGATAATATTATTTCTTTAAAGTTTTAGATTATCTCTAATTTTAATAAGATTTCAAAATTATATCTTTTATTTTATTTAAAAGATTTTGAAATTAAACTTAGAGATAATATTATCTCTTTAACAGATTTCATTTTCCCAAGTTAATCCTAATTAAGGTTAGTTTTCGAAAATTATAATGTTCTTCAAGAACATCTTCGAAAAAAAAAACAAGAACAGTTTCAAGAATTTTACGAAACTGTTTTCGATTATATTATCAGATTTAATACTGGAATCGAAATCTGAAAGTTTTGTAAAACAGATTTCGAAAATAATCAGGTTTTTATAATGAACAGGTTTTAATCAGACCTAACAATTCGTTAGAAGTAATACGAACATCAGATCCAATCAGTTTTATGATGATGATCAAAACCGTAAACATAAGGGTTTTAATCAAAAACTCGTTTCCTATTTTAATTCCAGTTTTTATGGACATCGAAGAAACTGATTAATCAACATCATGCTCTGATACCACATGTTGATCAGTTTCTATAATCGATGATATAATGTAAACAAGGAAATATGTAATACCTGATAATCCAGTGATGTTTGAGATTGACATCTTCTTAATCTGATCGAGTTCCCCTTTAGGGTGTATGGTTAGGATGGAGATTAGGTGTTCTTGATGAACACGATTTGAGAGAGAGAGGTAGGGGATGATTCTTATGGTGTTATTATTCATCATTAGTCATTAACCTCTCTAATAAGCTCTCTATATATACACCCAAGGGGAAACCCTATTAATGTTAGTAAGGGTAATTCCGTCCATCAAGGATTTACCAGTTATAAACATAAGGTTATTTAGGTCAATGATCAATAATAAGATAAATAATTATAAGAGCCATATATAAAATATATATAAAATATATATTTATTCTAACAGCGCAGTCCTGACTTTTAAGCATAACATATCTTCCGCTTAACTCTTTGAATTATTAAGTGTAAGGTAATTCTTCCGCGGATGTTATATGTTTATACGGATGGTCCTTCGCTCCACGGATGATTGGCTTTGCGTTGTATTTTACGGATGATTTAGTAACTTACCTCCAAAGAAATACTTTTTTAAACCTCAATTTCTTTTCCCATGAATATGTTACGTAAATAGTTTCTTTTACAGCCACTTTTTTCTTTGTCAGCGTGAAGTAAATATACAATTTATTGATTATTTAAAACTAACTTTTTTTATTCAGCTATGTGAAATGGTAATTTACTGATTTATTAAAAAAAAGTGATTACAAAAGTTTATTAGAAATAAGTTTAATTAATCAAAATTTCAATGTAAAGGATCCCAAATAAAATTTCTCTTGAGGCCATAACATAAATTCAGACGTCCTTTATTTAAACATAAAAATGAAAAGGGGATGACAACGATTAGGGGTGTTCGTAAAAAATTGAAAACTGAATCATGTCCGTAATTGAAAAACCGAATATGAATTCAGAATTCCATTTGATTTGGTCGTAATCGAAAACCAAATTCCAAATTTGATTTACAGTTCGATATACAGATATGTTTTTTTAAGTCATTAGTTTGCTTTACTGTTAACCGAATAATTGATTAAAATATGAACTATATTAATTATTTTGTATATCGACCATTCTTTTTTAAACCAATTTATAATATGTAACCCAATGTCCATATTCATATTATACCTTCGGCTATCTTTAAGTGTTGAATGGTTGCATGCTTAAGACTATTTAACGGTTTAGATATTTTATTATGGCCTTTAACTTTTGGTTTTAGGATGTATGTGTTGTGTTTGTTTATTGTGGCCTTTAACTATTGTTTGGATCTGGAACATAAACATAAAAAAAATTTAGGCCAGATTGTTGTAAAGGATGAATTCGATTAATATGATTTGAATCAATTTGTTCAATTTCAACCCAAACAGAACCGAATTGAATTTGGTTCGATTACCCCCTTTCCAAATATCGATTAGGTTCGCTTTTCAATTAGAGATACAAAAATCTCATAACCAAACAAATCAAGCATCGAATAAATCATTGACCGAACGGTTGAACACTCCTAGCAGGGATAGCCGACCAGAAATGTACTACTTTGGCATGGGATTTACTTGTACCCATGGGAAAAAAAAATTTAATAGACTTTATACAATCTAATCTAACTTTCAATAAAAGGACTCATAAACTTTTGACACCGTCCTCACAAAATTTTTAACACACTATAGTGAAAAATATTGATTCGACTTGGTAAAAAATTGTTTTAAAATTTTACAAATATAAACCTATTATAAGCTAATTAACAAATATAGAACATTTAATTTGGGTAATTAAAACTATTTAAAAAATAATAATTTAATTAACTCAAGTGTAATCTAAACAACTATGTATGATTCTATTAAGCCTATTTAAAAACTATCTTATTAAACCCAACACAGATAATTGTTTGGAAAAATCATCAAAATAATCTATTTAAAGAGAGATTCTCAAAATAGCTTACATTTTTTTTGGATACTCAAAAAAGACATTCAAAACTCGTCAGTAGAGAAGTTTTGAACAAAATCCGTCATCGACAAGTTCTTTTTGAGCCAATCAAAACCATCCACTTGTTCCAAATCCATCTTCGCCGACAAGTTTTGAACGAAATCGGTCTTGAACGACAAGTTTTGAAGCAAACTTAGTTGTTCTTTTATTTTTAATATTTAATTGTTATAATTAATTTCACTCATATTTAGTTTTTCTTTTACAACTTTTAAAATATAAGTTTTAAATTTTTTGAATATACCCTTATTATGAGCTTATGTTTATTCATGTGCCGATATAAATTTTACTCAAAACCGAGTTAGATCAAATTTATGTCAAAACGTTCAATAAAAACTTGTCCCGAACGGTTGAACACTCCTAGCAGGGATAGCCGACCAGAAATGTACTACTTTGGCATGGGATTTACTTGTACCCATGGAAAAAAAATTCTTAATAGACTTTATACAATCTAATCTACTTTCAATAAAAGGACTCATAAATTTTTGACACCGCCCTCACAAAATTTTTAACACACTATAGTGAAAAATGTTGATTCGACTTGGTAAAAATTTGTTTTAAATTTTTACAAATATAAACCTATTATAAGCTAATTAACAAATATAAAACATATAATTTGGGTAAGTAAAACTTTTTAAAAAATAATAATTTAATTAACTCAAGTGTAATCTAAACAATTATGTATGATTCTATTAAGCCCATTTAAAAACTATCTTATTAAACCCAACATAGATAATTGTTTCGAAAAATCATCAAAATAGTCTATTTAAAGAGAGATTCTTAAAATAGCTTACTTTTTTTCTGGATACTCATAAAAGACATTCAAAACTCGTCAGTAGAGAAGTTTTGAACAAAATCCGTCTTCGTCGACAAGTTCTGTCTGAGCCAATCAAAACCATCCACTTGTTCCAAATCCATCATCGCCGACAGGTTTTGAACGAAATATGTCTTGAACGACAACTTATGAAGCAAACTCAGTTGTTCTTTTATTTTTAATATTTAATTGTTATAATTAATTTTACTCGTATTTAGTTTTTCTTTTACAACTTTTAAGATATAAGTTTTAATTTTTTGAATATACCGTTAATATGAGCTTATGTTTATTTATGTGCCGATATAAATTTTACTCAAAACCGAGTTAGGTCAAATTTATGTCAAAACGCTCAATAAAAACTTGTCTCGAGTCTGTTTTCAATTAAATTTATATCGGCACGTAGCTAAGAATAAAGGTGTCTCAACGACATATTCAAAATTTTATAAAACTTTATATTTCAAAAGCTATAAAATAAAAACTAAATATGAGTAAACTTAATTATAATAATTAAATATAAAAAATAAACAAATAACTTACATGGAAAGGAAGCCACTCGAAATTGTTTTGAAACCAGTTAACGCTGAATTTTTTTTGACGTGGGAAGACGAGTTTGGCTTAAAACTTGTTGGAGCCGATGGATTTGAGTGAAACTTGGACGGGGTGTCGGATTTTAGATAAGTGATATGTTATTAGTGGTTGTTAAAACTTGTCGGCTCGATCCAAATACGTCACGGTCGTCCATTTTCACACAGACATTTATGAAATATTCAAACTAAGGGGGTTATTTGGGGTTTCTCTCGTTAAATTGGGCTACTTTTGAAAATTTTCCAAAAAATTGGGTCTCTCGTAAATTGGGGTTTATCTCTCCTAATTGTTTATGTAAACAACTAGTGTTCTTTCCGGCGCGTTGCGCTGGCAGGTCGGTAAAATACTAAAACCCAAACGACGGTAAAACCCAGGTGTTGATGCGGTAAGTCGCCACGAGTTCGGTCGGTTTCGGTTACGTGTATTATTGTATCGGAACAAAAACAAAAAAAACTGTAAAAATTGTGGTGAACCAATGGCGTGGTGTTGGTCGATAAAACACGGTCATTGGTAAAACCTGGACCGTTATCGATCCTGCACGTTGAAGCGGTGAGTCAACGCAAATTCATAGGTTTTCGTCATATTCGTTACGGTACCTGAACTTAAAAAAACATCAGCATTCGGTCGGTTTTCGTTACGGTGCTATAACTAAAACAAAACACGGTGAGTCTTGGCGAATTCGGTCGGTTTTCGTCACATTCATCACGGTACCATAACTAAAACAAAATAATAATAAAAAACAAAAAGAAAATTGACATTCGCTTAGTTTTCGTTACGTTAATTACAGGCCGACACTAAAACAAAACAAAAACAAAAAATAAAAGGAAAAAAATTCCACCAATTCAGTGCCGCAAAGTGGCCCAATGAGAACTTTGCGACATCAAAGTCGTAAAATGTTATATATAATAATAAACCCAACAAAATAAACAAATTAGTGACAATTGAAAACAACTCAAAACATTTGTGGCGTTTGAATAATCACCCAACCGCGGATCTGAATTCACTACTGCTCGGCTACCAACCGAACTATGAAGTCCGAATACCCCTTCACAGTTCAAACCCGAAGCCAGAAGTCCAGCTACCCGCCCACCCCTGTTATGAACTGGTTCTACTTTCTAAACAACTTCCATTTTTCTATATCCTCAATTCATTCATTCATTCAGTTATATCTTGTAAAAAAAATTCTGAATTTTGCCTTAATAGTTGATTACTTGCTAGATTAATTGTCTGATTATTATCACCGGATTAGATTGTTTGATTTACTAGTTAATATTTGATAGAATGCTAGATTATTTGAATATTACTTTGTGTATTAATATTACATTGAGTATTGAAACTTGTTGCTAGATTAAAAATTAAATAAGTTGAAATTTAATTTGGTCTTATCTTTTTTATCACGTGGCCTGCCCTGACCTAAACGGTACCCTGCCGAGATTTATATTATATTTAGCAATATAAAACCGACTTCCAAAAATTCACGACCCCAGATATTTTTTTCCTGGATCCGTCGATGCATATAACTCGAGTTAAGCCCATTATTTGGCTTTATGCATCTCAACTGTACTATATTTGTATTGTACAGTGCACTTATCAATACAATCAGTACTATATGACGATGATAAGGCATAGAAAATAAGACAATAGATCCCACAACATTATTTCATTATATTCCTAACTTTTGATAAGGAAAACCACGGCCACATAAATTCTGAAGATACTGTTAGGTCACTTATTAGCCATGGAAAATGATGATGGTAATTAATTGAAGGCCACACAAATGTCTTTAATTTTCCTTTTGTGTCCCACGTAGTCACATTCGCACATTTAGCCTTGTTGAACCAAACAAACAAGTGCCGTTTAACTTTTGCGGGGACCTTGACCGTGTACTATCGGGCTATCTGCTTTACTGCTTAGATAAAACATGATCTTAAAAGAGATTTTCATTATTTATAAATTTGTTTTAACTTTATGTCTACATCCATGACTTCATGATTTTTTATTATAATATTATAACTTATAAGTACACGATAATTACAGGAATTTCGTTTGTAACTTTGACTTAGGCCAGTATTGACTTCGTTATAATTATGCCATGTGTTATGGAGTTTGTGACTGGACGTGTTGAAGTGCCACATCTATAGCACATCCATGGGTGCGCGCACCATGACAGCTAGGGTATGGAGAAGAGTGTGGCGAGACGTTGTGGGAGTTCTAACGGGAATTAGGGCTAATTGTGTTGATTTCTTTTTTTAATTATTTATTATTAATTGATCAATAATTTATCTCCACCCACCCCATCTCACAACCGCATTTCATATTTTACCCCACCATAACACATGTTTTCTAATGTGAAACGTGAAACCCCATTATTTGCATGGAGAACTCACATCACCCATATATGGCAGTGCCAAATGTGGTAGCAAAGGTGAAGCGATTATGGTCTTGGCGGTGGCAGCTATGTGGCAATGGTGTCGGCGGCAACAATAGCCTCAATAGGTACTTAGTGAAGACATATAATGGCCATTGATGTGAACTCATGTAGACTCTTTTAAATTAACTTATATTATAACAGTGACCCTTTTTAATTGGTTTGTTAGTTTAGATGGACTCAAATTAACTTATTTGAGATAGCTCGAAATATAAACATATACAATTAATTTTTGCACAAAATCTAATTGTGTTTTAAAAATGGGTATTGATTAACGATAGAATTACAAATTTTGTCATTTAAACAAAGCCAATTTACGGTTCGTGTCCTTAATTTAGTTTCTTTGCAGGCGGTGTCATTTAAACATTATTTTCCTACATGTTATGTCCTTTACGCTAACTGGGTTAGAAAAACTCAGTTAAATGCCAACATGTGCATGACATGTGATGGGTAAAATGTATCACTTCCATTCACACCTACAACTACTACTATTCCATTACCACCATTAATAACTATCCCATATTTACCCAACACCCCCTGAACCCAATCACTCCACCACAGATCTCATCATCAACACTCCAACTAATATCAACGGCAGTCCAACCGCCCACGGCGGAATTAAAGCCAACAACGGCGTGAAGAAGAACGCTAACATAAAATATCCGACCACCGTTAACGTCGTCATCCCGGTCCGACCACCTTCGCGTATTCCGGTTGAGGATTCAATAAACGCCGTCACCGGCGACGTTCCGAGCAACGAATCCCCCGAAAAGAAACTGGTGAAGATCGGTGTTTAGATCGGTGAAGGTTAAGATCTGAACGAGGTTAATATCTGATGGTAGTGGTTCAGGTGAAGGTGAAGGTTTAGATCTGAACGAGGTGAACAAGGTTAAAATCGGTGAAGGTGAAGGTTCAGATCTGGCTCGAAAAAAGATGGTAGTGGTTCAGGTGGCCAGAAAAAGGAGGTGGTGATTCAGGTGGCCGGAAACGGAGGTGATGGTTCAGGTGGACGGAAACAGAGGTGATGGTTCAGGTGGCCGGAAACAGAGGTGGTGGTCCAGGTGATTGGAAACGGAGGTGGTGGTTCAGGTGGCCGGAAATCGGAGGTGGTGGTTCAGGTGGCCGGAAACGGAGGTGGTGGTTCAGGAGGCTGGAAACGGAGGTGGTGGTTCAGGTGGCCGGAAATGGAGATGGTGGTTCACGTGGCCGGAAACGGAGGTGGTGGTTGGTGGTGAATTTTAGGGTTTTGCAAATGATGGGAGGGGTGATAAAATTTTTACAGGTGTAGACGAAAAGACAAATATCCCTCAAATGCGCCTCACGTGAGGGCATTTAACTGAGTTTTTTCTAACCCAGTTAGCGTAGAGGACATAACGTGTATGAAAGTAATGTTTAAAGGAATCGCCTGCAAGGAAACTAAATAAATGACACGAACCGTAAATTGGCTTTGTTTAAAGGACAAAATAATTCTGTCTTGATTAACTGATTACCACTCATACTAAAAAAAATAGAAAGTGCTATACAATGTGAAGAAAAAAAATAGTATATACATTTAAAACTTTAAAATTACATGAAATCGTGCAATTACTAAAATCCTTGGTTGGGTTAGAGCTTAATGGCGTCTTCTAACTAAAACGAACGTTAGTCTTGAGGGGAAGGGGAGCCTTCGGGTAGCTACCGTCGGGTAGTGTACCCAAATTAGGTAACACTACTGCTACAATTGTTTTCCGATTTAGAGAGAGAGAGAGAGAGAGTCATGACTCATGAGTGTAGGGGGGTGGAGAGATAGACATTGATTAATTAAAAAAAAAAAGATTTTTGGGTATTGAAAGAGGTATTGCGTCTTATTTAGGTGGTTTTAAGGTAGTTGATGGCGTAAATGACATGTTTATATGAGATTGGTGAGAATTATGGTATTTGTGACAACCAAATAGTGGCATGGGTTGGGCCAAATAATTTTGTCACTTAGACCACCCGTAGTGGACCAAGAACTGAGGGAGATTGGGGAGGAAACCCCCCCCCCCCTCCATTTGAGAAGTGGACCAAGAAGTGGATGATGGAGAAATGTTTCTCAGTGAAATCAGTAACGGGTCCAGGAATTTTTTCAGGTGGTATGCTACTTTTAGATCCTTCAATTTCATAGAGTTCGGTAAACAAAATTCTAGGTCGGTTCGAGGTTCGGGTCGGTTCAATGGTTCGGGCCGGTTCGATGGTTCGGGCAAAGTTCATTACATAATAAAAATACGATGAAATAATAAAAAAGACACTGCCATTATAAATTAGAAAACAAATAATATAAATACAATAATATTTACAATGACCATAAAAGCTAACGAACCATTCAACAATGATTTCGTAAGTCTAGCCGAAGCATGTAATCGGATTCTATATTGTTTTTTATGTATATCAGTTCCTTTATCAACATTTACAAACTAACAAAATTGTGACCCCCACTCCAATCTCTTCAACCCCCTGCACCCCTAAAATATAATCCATCTTTATGCTGACTTGATGCCACGTGATACACTTTTCCCCCTGCTACTACATATGATCTTATAAGGATGCAGGGCCGGCTCCGAGAAGTCGAATTTTTTTTGGGCCTCAAGTAAAAGAAATATTTTGTTGGGTTTAAACAATTTAATTTTAAGTGGGTCTTACTTGGTTATGATTTGAGTTGTGCAAAAAAATTTTGTATAAAAATAAATTTAAAATGTCTCAAACAAGACTAGAACCCACAACCTCTTGGTTAGAGGTCATACCTCTTTACCACTAGACCAAACTAGTGGTTATCTAATTATGCTGAAACATTGATTATACATAGTGTTTTCATAAAAATACATATAATTTAAAAAAAAAAATTGGGCCTAGCGGGTGTCGGGCATATGACCGTCGACTACCCTGCCTCACCCCTAGGTAAGGCCCTGTAAGGATGGAATAAAGATTATCATGTGAGTCAATGACATGTCGGCGTTCCAAATGCTCATTAAAAATAGATTTGTATACTCTTATCCTTTTAATAAATAACACTACTTTTTTTATATATAAATAATAGTTAAAAATAATCATTTATTTATTTCATAAACAAAAATCGCTAAAGTAAATGAAGGTTGTTAGTGAATTATATAACAGCTTGTAAAATACAGAACCTAGAAGACCTTTTTAATATTAAACCAAATGTGAATTATCTAAATATTTTGAAACGAGTCTTTTTCATGAGTTTACAACTACTACAGTTGAATCAACATGTTACGTGTCGGAAAGATACTTCAATAACTTTTACAGTATCTTATCATCAGATTCAGAATATCCAAAATACGTTAGCTACCTAATCATAATAATAAATTATGTGTATATTCTTAAAATTTTCTAACTGTTTGATAAGTTTTAACCACCTTTTTTTAATATAATTTAAAACAAGAAACTTAAGTTTTATGTATTTTTTTTTGTGTAAAAACAAATATAATATTCAACTTAAAAAGATAAAAGTTAATATATCTCTCACAAGTAGTGGACATGGCTGGTTTTTTATACAAACAAAATGCAAAATAATATAAAAGAATCGATTAACGAGAAGCTAGACGATAGACAAAACAAGTATTAGAGGGTTTTCAAGCCACTCTATCTAATTCAACTCCGCATTTTAATTTTTAAAGCTGTACCAACCAAAAGAAAACGGAACAAAGGAATAAAAGGTTCAATCTCTGTTATGGTTATTTTAGGGTCGGCTCAACGTCCTCGGATGCCTAAAACTAACTAAAATGTTTAGACATTTGTCTTTTCTTCTCTTTATGCGTATAGCATTAGAGATTATACAAGAATTAGGTAGTGTTTGGTATGCATAAATGACAAGGGGAATAAATTGATTTATTCTGTGGGAATAAAAGAAGTTGTGTTTGGCTCCTCAATGGAATGGAATCATCCATTACAAATAAAATCTCATTCCATCAAAATTATTTATACTCACTCCCATTCTTTTTTTCATCATATTCCTCATTCACTCTACTTTCTAAACAACACCACCACCACCACTTGACCCCTCATCGCCACCAAACAACAGCCAACACTACCATCGTCACCACCACCGACACCATCGCCATCATCACCTCCGCCGCCACCACCACCTATTGCCACCAGCGCTACCATCTTCGTCGTAACCACCGCAACAATTGTCATCGTCACCGACTAACCATCACTGCCGCCACCACCACTGTTGCTGTCTGACCACCACCACCGTCGTTGCCCCTACCATTGCCATCACTACCAATGCTACCACCTCTTGATCATCACCACCACCACCACAACCACCGCCCTGCCGCTTGACCGCCATTACTACCACTGTCGCCACCGCCACCACCATTCTCGTCGTCGGAGCTACCATCACAACCGTCGCCATTGTAAGTTTTTTTGTTTTTGGTAAAAAAAATTATTTTGAGATATAAGTGTTTTTATTATTTTTATTTCATTCATACAATTTTTTTGGATACCAAACAACATAAAGTAATAATTCATTTCATTCTCATAGGTTAACCAAACAACACAAATGAATAACAATGATCCATTTCATTCCCTTTCCGTTCCATTTCTCCTTCATTCCATTACCTTCCCTTATAGAATATGAATGATATGTAGTGATAATGGATATGAAGCAATCTGTAACATTCGTCAATTTTCGGACCCAAAAACCCGACTCGTTTAAATTCTTTTATTATTATTATTTATTTATTTGATGTTAGTTATAAGATTGTGCAAAATCAACCCCTAGCCAACTTTGATTAACTTTTGAACCCACATCTATAGACCATGGACCAAAATGCAATTTATTTAAAAGTTATTTTTTTTCTTGTTTCCTTGTTCCCGTCGAGCACCCCCCCTGCTTGTTCCTCAATCTTCGGCATAATTGATCTTTCCAAATGAATCCTTGATCCTAAGCAAGTTCCACCGACACCCTAATTGTGGTAAATTGTTAATAATTGACAGCTCAATGACAACAAAACGAACCGCAGCCAAAACTGACCCTAAATCACTATAAATACGTAATCATATTTCGAATAAACTGGACCACAAACACCTTACAACATCACGACACTAAACCCTAACTTAATTACAACATACAAAGCCGTCCAGACCCAAATCGAGTTCAAGTTGAAGCCGCAAACACTCAATCTTGTTCTCCCATAATACGGATTCCAAATCGGTAATTGAAACATGTTTCTAGTTCGTCTTTGCACCTTGAACGTTTCCCCTAAGGTTAATCGGCCAATCGATTAACGAATTGGCCGATTGATCTTATTAGGGTTCGTGTTTGGAAACTGGTTCTGCTAATTGCTGCTTATTTCTTTTCTTGTTTGGTGTTTAGAACAACTGAACTGTTAGATCAGTTGGCCTGCGTGTGTGTAGTGGTTGCGGGGCTGGAAGCGCTGGTTCGAATCCCCTCCAGCCCGTTTTTGGTCTTGTTTTTTTTGGAAATAGAGGAATTAATATTTTTAGCTATTTAATTTATTAGAAATACAATGTAATATATATATATATATATATATATATATATATTTTGATGTTGTATCTAAAGCCGTCACCTTAACTAATCGTTTTCCCGAATCTCGGTTAAAACTATACATATATATATAAGTTATTAAAAATTAATAACGGTTATATAATAAATGTTTTAAAAGGTTTTGTTTATTTAAAATTCACAATTAAATTAGAAAATATACCTTATTATTGTTAAATAATTGTTGATTTATAAACCAAAGGTAATTTTTTTATAAAGATTTATTTAATAGTATGAGATCAAATATTCATAAACAATTATATTTTATACAATTCTAATTTATAAGAAGTCTTTTTAATAATAAAATAAATTAGTTTATACCCTTAAAACTCGTCCATAACTCATTTATTCACTTATCTATTCATTGATACGTTGTATTCCTCGTTATTACACTTGTTAGGATTGTCTTTGCTACGTCTTGGCAAGCGTGACGTCTCTTATATCTTAATTCTTATCGCGTACTTTCACTCTTGCTTAATCGCTAAGGTGAGTTTACATATCCCCCTTTCCTCTTTTACGTTTTGGGGGTGGCATGTATACCATATTTACATTACACATTTTTATTTCCACATCTATTCAAAACACAATTCGATATATGTTTATGTGTGACTATTGTATGTTTTATGATAATGCTCTATGTGCTTAATTGTTTATTTTATGTTTGGTGGTTGGTATCTCATCCTCATCTATCCTCATCATACATTACCCAAGTACATTGATTTCGTATCAATAAGAACGGGTCCACATCTATTTAATTGTTTACATTTTCATATAAATAGTAATACTCATCATTTACATATTAATTGTGGTTTTAATCTATATATGTATCTCAACTAAAACTTATGTATTCTCACCAATATTCGTGTTGACAAACTCTATTTTTATACATGCTACAGGTACAAGTAATTTACATTGTTCAAGATTGAAGAATTTAGTTTTACCTTAGGATATTATTCGAAATACAAAACACGATGTAATTGTTGTTCTGTTTATTGAATTTGTGTACTTGTTTTGATATTAATGAATTCAATAATTATTGTCACTTTAATTAGTGGCTTTCGAGCTACTGTCCAATCAATACGTTACGCCCCGACATGTTCCTCCTTTGGTCGGGGTGTGACAGATTGGTATCAGATCCGAAGGCTATAAGATAGGTGGTTAGATATAACAGCCTAGTAGCATGCTTAGGGTCCCTATACGTGATATGCCTTTACGTGTTTGCACCCTAAATTATATTATTGATTTTAGTAGCTTAAATACTATTTAATGATTTAATATTATTCTTGTACACAAAAGCACACACTAATCCGAGGTCATGCCTCACTCTCAAAATTGTTTTCAAAACTCTAGGACGATTATTAATCGGGAAATTCCTTAAGAAATCCCTCCTTTTTACTCCATTCTCCTTGAGGATGATTCGGGGGACGGATATGTAGTAACTGTAAGAGGGACGCACTTTTTTACCGAACTCTTGACACCAAGGCTTGCGAGCCTAAGGAAGTGCAACGCGCATAAATCTCAATCAACCGCGAGACCTGGTTGCCTTCCTGGAGTGTTCGGTAAGGGTGTGGAACTTATTAGGCCAAAGAATATCACACCAAACGTACCCGAATCTGCTACCCTCATTGTATCAAACGTGATCATGTGACGATCACACTCTTAAATCAATAATGAGATTTTTCCCTAATATTTTTTTATTTTATTAAGAATGAATATTTTCTTAAATTATCAATTTCATCATTACGCTAAGTTAAGGTTATTGAAATTTTATTCTCAAGAATTTTCATAAAACTCGAAATTTCACATAGTTATACATACAATTTTTTTTCAAAACATAATAAATTTTTCACGTGTAGTCATTGTAGCGTGTCTTCTTCCCACCTTATCAACTGTAACCGTCGCACCGGCAACTCAGGCCGTAACATGTCATCCCGCATCGCTAAGGGAATCGTGGAAGCCCTGCCAACAATCATCTCTCAACTCCAAATGTGAATGCCCCTACATCATCCACAACACCGAACCCAATCGTTTACCCCCTCAAACAATTCAAGAGTGCCAACCCGCTCGAATACCACTGTATCGACGGTACTACCGTTCTCCTCCAATGGTTCGAAGAAATGGAGAGCATATTCCTCCAATGTGAATGCCCCGAGGACAATAAAACCAATTACGCCTCGAGCAAGCTTAAGAAGAATGCCCTCAATTGGTGGAATGGTAAGAAGCGCACGCTTGGCGCTGAGGTTGCCATGGCCTTGCCATGGGATGACCAAAAGAAACTCATGCTCAAGAAGATTTGCCCGAAACATGAGCTTCGGAAGTTAGAAGAGGAATTTTGGAATTTGAAACAAGAAAGTGGCAATGACACCATCTACAATGATCGTTTCCACGAATTGAGCCTTCTCGTCCCCCACATGGTCACTCCCCTTGAACGTTCAATCGACAAGTACATCTCGGGTTTGCCTATGGAAATCCAAGACTTCGTTCTAAGTCGTGACCCTCAAACCCTCCATGATGCCATCACCTTAGCCGGTACCCTCACCGAAAACCACGTTAAGGCCGGGACCTTAACGCGGAAAAATTACAAGAAGCCCAATGATAAGCATGCATCCGAGCCCACTAAAGAACCTAAGCCCGAATCTCCCAAACTCGAATCTTCTAAGCCCGAATCTTTCAAGCGCAACAACAACAACTCTCCCCACTACCGCAACAATAAAAGAAAGTTCAATTTCCAAAACTATGTCTTGGCCCAATCACAAACCCAACCCACCAAGAAGCCCTACACAGGACCCCACCCATTATGTGATACATGTAACTTTCACCATTCGCCTCACCTCAAATGTCGACAATGCACCCATTGCAATCGATTTGGTCACCTCTTTACCACATGTCGTGAACGCAACCAACTCATGATGCAACCATTTACCTCACCTCTTACCCAACCCCAAACGTTACCTTATGCTAAACCGTTCACTCAAGCACCCTCATCTATTAGAGCTTGTTACAATTGTGGAGACCCTAGCCATTTTCGCAATGCATGCCCAAGACTTGCACACATGAACCAAATTCAATCCTACCTAACTCAAACCGCTCAATATGAAGCTTACCAAGCCTAACTAAATCGACTTCAACCAATCCAAGCTCAACCCATCCAAGCAATTCAAGCCCAACCCATTCAACCAATTCAAGTCAACCAAACCCCAATCAACCAATCAACTTCAAGTGACCAAGCTGCTCAAGGACAAGTGTTTTACATCAACGGTTCCCAAGTCTAAGCTTACCCCTTTATGAAGACATGCTACGCAAAGACGTTTCTTTTATTTAGTTCTTTTCATTTAAATATAATGTATTAACTTCATTAAATCTCTAGTTTTATTATGAATAAGAATTATGGTTATTTATAATGGTATTCAATCTCTTATTTATATCTATCTTGTCGTTTATTACACTATTTATTGTTACACAATTTATTATTATGATTTAAGTGGTCTATGACCGGTTATTCACCGGGACTATGTGCATGGTGATGTGCATAGTTATCTAATAGTACCGTATTTGTATCATAAACTACCTATGACCGATTTCCTACAAACCTTTTGGAAATTGGGACTATAAACATGTGTTGTACATAGTTATCTAATAGGAGTCACATTTACAAATTTTATTTCGATATTTAATACATGACTACCCAAACCCTCCAAACTCACCTCATCCTCACTTCACTCTTTCCTCATCCGATTTTATAATCTTGATTTTGAGCCTCATATGTTATTATATTTCTCTAATCATGTGATTCGTTGGATATGTGAACCTGACTATGTGAATACTTATTCGTAAATTTTGTTGTCATCCTAAGTATTTCTATTCAAAATTTCCTCTATATATTTATTTAATTTAGTTATTATTACTTTTGATGATTAACTTAGTAATTTCGCTGTATTTTGCAAAGTTGTTACTAACTATTTATGTCAATCAAATTTTCACTCATTTATTGATTTATTTATTGTATTTTATTGCTCTTGCTCAGATAGTTTCATTTATTTATCGACTTAAAATGTTTTTCTTTTACCTTTGTTTTCAAACCGCACAACGGGACGAACCATGTGCGTCATGCGACGACCTAAATAATTATGAGTGCACGCATAATTATTGAAATCCTTGCATGGAACTCATGGTGAATACGGTTGTGTGTCATAACTCGGAACCAAGGATGATTTTGGGTAATAGTACAAATATTGATGAGATAAGGGCATGGTGGATACGCCGCTGGTACATCCTATATATAAGTGTCCTTATTATGCCTTCCGTTTGTAGTGTTATTTGGGTCACCTGAAGATCGGTGTTATTTTTTTTATAAAAAAGTTAATCATAAAAAAATCTCTTGACACTTACCTTATTTCTTTATGTTATGTTTTTCTATAATTTCGGGACGAAATTTTAAAAAAGTTGTGAATACTGTAACACTCGTCAATTTTCGGACCCGAAAACCCGACTCGTTTAAATTCTTTTATTATTATTATTTATTTATTTGATGTTAGTTATAAGATTGTGCAAAATCAACCCCTAGCCAACTTTGATTAACTTTAGAACCCACATCTATAGACCAGGGACCAAAATGAAATTTATTTAAAAGTTATTTTTTTTCTTGTTTCTTTGTTCCCGTCAAGCACCCCCCCCTTTCTTGTTCCTCAATCTTCGGCATAATTGATATTTCCAAATGAATCCTTGATCCTAAACGCGTTCCACCGACACCCTAATTGTGGTAAATTGTTAATAATTGACAGCTCAATGACAAGAAACGAACCGCGACCAAAATTGACCCTAAATCACTATAAATACGTAATCATATTTCGATTAAACTGGACCACAAACACCTTACAACATCATGACACTAAACCCTAACTCAATTACAACATACAAAGCCGTCCAGACCCAAATCGAGTTCAAGTTGAAGCCGCGAACACTCGATCCCGTTCTCCCTTAATACGGAATCCAAATCGGTAATTGAAACATGTTTCTAGTTCGTCTTTGCACCTTGAACGTTTCCCCTAAGGTTAGTCGGCCAATCGATTAACGAATTGGTCGATTGATCTTATTAGGGTTCTTGTTTAGAAACTGGTTCTGCTAACTGCTGCTTATTTCGTTTCTTGTTTGGTGTTTATAACAACTAAACTGTTAGATCAGTTGGCCTGCGTGTGTGTAGTGGTTGCGGGGCTGGAGGCGCTGGTTCGAATCCCCTCCAGCCCGTTTTTGGTCTTGTTTTTTTTAGAAATGAAGGAATTAATATTTTTAGCTATTTAATTTATTAGAAATACAATGTAATACATATATATATGTATATATATATATATATATATATATATATATATGATGTTGTATCTAAAGCCGTCACCTTAACTAATCGCTTTCCCGAATCTCGGTTAAAACTATACATATATATAAGTTATTAAAAATTAATAATGCTTATATAATAAATGTTTTAAAAGGTTTTGTTTATTTAAAATTCACAATTAAATTAGAAAATATACCTTATTATTGTTAAATAATTTTTGATTTTATAAACTAAAGGTAATTTTTTATAAAGATTTATTTAATAGTATGAGATCAAATATTCATAAACAATTATATTTTATACAATTCTAATTTATAAGAAGTCTTTTTAATAATAAAATAAATTAGTTTATACCCTTAAAACTCGTCCATAACTCATTTATTCACTTATCTATTCATTGATACGTTGTATTCCTCGTTATTACACTTGTTAGGATTGTCTTTGCTACGTCTTGGCAAGCGTGACGTCTCTTATATCTTAATTCTTATCGCGTACTTTCACTCTTGCTTAATCGCTAAGGTGAGTTTACATATCCCCCTTTTTCCTCTTTTACGTTTTGGGGTGGCATGTATACCATATTTACATTACACATTTTTATTTCCACATCTATTCAAAACACAATTCGATATATGTTTATGTGTGACTATTGCATGCTTTATGATAATGCTCTATGTGCTTAATTGTTTATTTTATGTTTGGTGGTTGGTATCTCATCCTCATCTATCCTCATCATACATTACCCAAGTACATTGATTTCGTATCAATAAGAACGAGTCCACATCTATTTAATTGTTTACATTTTCATATAAATAGTAATACTCATCATTTACATATGAATTGTGGTTTTAATCTATATATGTATCTCAACTAAAACTTATGTATTCTCACCAACATTCGTGTTGACAAACTCTATTTTTATACATGCTACAGGTACAAGTAATTTACATTGTTCAAGATCGAAGAATTTAGTTTTACCTTAGGATATTATTCGAAATACAAAACACGATGTAATTGTTGTTCTGTTTATTGAATTTGTGTACTTGTTTTAATATTAATGAATTAAATAATTATTGTAACTTTAATTAGTGTCTTTCGAGCTACTGTCCAATCAATACGTTACGCCTCGGCATGTTCCGCCTTTGGTCGGGGTGTGACAGATTGGTATCAGATCCGAAGGCTATAAGATAGGTGGTTAGATATAACAGCCTAGTAGCATGCTTAGGGTCCCTATACGTGATATGCCTTTACGTGTTTGCACCCTAAATTATATTATTGATTTTAGTAGCTTAACTACTATTTAATGATTTAATATTATTCTTGTACACAAAAGCTCACACTAATCCGAGGCCATGCCTCACTCTCAAAATTGTTTTCAAAACTCTAGGACGATTATTAATCGGGAAATTCCTTAAGAAATCCCTCCTTTTTACTCCATTCTCCTTGAGGATGATTCGGGAGACGGATATGTAGTAACTGTATGAGGGACGCACTTGTTTACCGAACTCTTGACACCAAGGCTTGCGAGCCTAAGGAAGTGCAATGCGCATAAATCTCAATCAACCGCGAGACCTGGTTGCCTTCCTGGAGTGTTCGGTAAGGGTGTGGAACTTATTAGGCCAAAGCATATCACACCAAACGTACCCGAATTTGCTACCCTCATTGTATCAAACGTGATCATGTGACGATCACACTCTTAAATCAATAATGAGATTTTTCCCTAATATTTTTTTATTTTATTAAGAATGAATATTTTCTTAAATTATCAATTTCATCAATACGCTAAGTTAAGGTTATTGAAATTTTATTCTCATGAATTTTCACAAAACTCGAAATTTCACATAGTTATACATACAATTGTTTTTCAAAACATAATAAATTTTTCACGTGTCGTCATTGTAGCATGTCTTCTTCCCGCCTTATCAACTGTAACCGTCGCACCGCAACTCAGGCCGTAACATGTCATCCCGCATCGCTAAGGGAATTGTGGAAGCCCTCCCAACAATCATCTCTTAACTCCAAAATGTGAATGCCCCTACATCATCCACAACACCGAACCCAATTGTTTACCCCCTCAAACAATTCAAGAGTGCCAACCCGCCCGAATACCACGGTATCGACGGTACTACCGTTCTCCCCCAATGGTTCGAAGAAATGGAGAGCATATTCCTCCAATGTGAATGCCCCGAGGACAATAAAACCAATTACGCCTCGAGCAAGCTTAAGAAGAATGCCCTCAACTGGTGGAATAGTGAGAAGCGCACGCTTGGCGCTGAGGTTGCCATGGCCTTGCCATGGGATGACCTAAAGAAACTCATGCTCAAGAAGTTTTGCCCGAAACATGAGCTTCGGAAGTTAGAAGAGGAATTTTGGAATTTGAAACAAGAAAGTGGCAATGACACCATCTACAATGATCGTTTCCACAAATTGAGCCTTCTCGTCCCCCACATGGTCACTCCCCTTGAACGTTCAATCGACAAGTACATCTCGGGTTTGCCTATGGAAATCCAAGACTCCGTTCTAAGTCGTGACCCTCAAACCCTCCATGATGCCATCACCTTAGCCGGTACCCTCACCGAAAACCACGTTAAGGCTGGGACCTTGACGCGGAAAAATTACAAAAGAAGCCCAATGATAAGCATGCATCCGAGCCCACTAAAGAACCTAAGCCCGAATCTCCCAAACTCGAATCTTCTAAGCCCGAATCTTTCAAGCACAACAACAACAACTCTCCCCACTACCGAAACAATAAAAGAAAGTCCAATTCCCAAAACTATGTCTTGGCCCAATCACAAACCCAACCCACCAAGAAGCCCTACACAGGACCCCACCCATTATGTGATACATGTAACTTTCACCATTCGCCTCACCTCAAATGTCGACAATGCACCCATTACAATCGATTTGGTCACCTCTTTACCACATGTCGTGAACGCAACCAACTGATGATGCAACCATTTACCTCACCTCTTACCCAACCCCAAACGTTACCTTATGCTAAACCGTTCACTCAAGCACCCTCAACTATTAGAGCTTGTTACAATTGTGGAGACCCTATCCATTTTCGCAATGCATGCCCAAGACTTGCACACATGAACCAAATTCAATCCTACCTAACTCAAACCGCTCAATATGAAGCTTACCAAGCCTAACTAAATCAACTTCAACCAATCCAAGCTCAACCCATCCAAGGAATTCAAGCCCAACCCATTCAACCAATTCAAGTCAACCAAACCCCAATCAACCAATCAACTTCAAGTGACCAAGCTGCTCAAGGACAAGTGTGTTACATCAACGGTTCCCAAGTCTAAGCTTACCCCCTTTATGAAGACATGCTACGCAAAGACGTTTCTTTTATTTAGTTCTTTTCATTTAAATATAATGTATTAACTTCATTAAATCTCTAGTTTTATTATGAATAAGAATTATGGTTATTTATAATGGTATTCAATCTCTTATTTATATCTATCTTGTCGTTTATTACACTATTTATTGTTACACAATTTATTATTATGATTTAAGTGGTCTATGACCGGTTATTCACCGGGACTATGTGCATGGTGATATGCATAGTTATCTAATAGTACCGTTTTTGTATCATAAACTACCTATGACCGATTTCCTACAAACGTTTTGGAAATTAGGACTATAAACATGTGTTGGTTTTTGTTTAAGGTGTCAACCAAATTGAGTGAAATGCAATGCCTTGAAAAGTAGACGGCATGTTTCGTGTGGAAAATTAAGACCAACTTTCGCTTTCAAGTTTTTATAATCTTTTAATTTGTTTAATATGGTTGTGAAGAGGTAGGTCCCAGCAGAGCCCAGTTGGACCCGCAAGACTCACCTTGAAGAGGGACGTTTGCGCAAGGACCAACTGGTTCCGCAGGACCCACCATGTTCAGAGATGAAGACCTTACGCGCAGTACGCCAGCTGTTCCCGCAGGGAAAGCCTCCCAATGGTGAGGTATCCCGCCTGTCCCTGCAGCTGCGGATACAAGCCATCAGGGAAGGCTACCCGCACTAATAGCAAGGCTACACGCACAAGGCACTCAATAATTCAGTGTCACCTGAAGGAATGAGCAAGGCGGGAATACCCCCGCCCAAATGAGCCAGTCTATGCTTCTGGAAGATCTTTTGTACTGTACCTGCCAAGGTATGGACAAAATAGACAAGATCTGACCAAAGCATCCCATGAACCAATCACAGGGTGACAGCTCACCGACAAACAGTACGAGGAGCATGCTCTAGTACTGTTTGTCACTATTAGCCGCTGCCTACTCACCAACCCTTATCGTGGCACGCACATAGCCTGCAGTTGGTGGAAAAGGAACAGTACACAGCCGGCCTGGCCACTATCAGCCGCTGCCTACCCACCAACCAGCATGGCACGTGCGTAGCCCATAGTTGGTAGAACAGGAATATTCTACAGCTGGCTGTACCTGCTTGGAAACCTACCTTCGGCTATAAATACTCCAACACCTTGGAACGGTATGATCATCTGGTATTTTACCTGCACTAGCTATTTCTCTCAATATACACTTATATTCAGAGCAATCTAGTCTGATTCTCACGCCGGAGGGTGGTCACAAGGAGGAACCCCCCCTTCTCAGTGACGAGCTCACGGTGTTTGTTTTGCAGGTCATCTGAAGAACATCATTCTTTACCGAACCTAACCCTCGTGGGAAACATCTATTTAACCCCCAGATTATCCGTAATTTACCCAGGGTAGATTAGTGTTTCTTCATTGGCGCCATCCGTGCATAAAAGCTAGAACTAATTCTCAGTTTTTTCAAAATTCCTGAAGAAATGGTTAACGTTACTCCGATCCCAAGGCCAGTAAGTGACCAGGAAACCCCGGTAACCACAACCCCAGCTACTGGGGGGAACACCGACGGTTATACAAATTTTACGAACACTACCCCGGTTACCCAAGCCGGGGCAAGTGCAGTAAACAATATTTCACTGGGGTTCACTGATGCCCAGTTGGAGAAACAGGCGAGGCTCCCTCGCCAAACACTCGATCAAGTTAAGGCGTGGGCCGAAGCACGTCAGAAAGAGTTCCAAGCTGAGTTGGATGAACGCTTGCGTTCAATCCAACAGGCTGACGAATTCGGAAATACTCGACAACAGCTCAACATGAACAGTGAGTACGAGTACTCGGACAATGATCGGGAGGAATCCGACACCGACGCAAACCCTCGACACAGGGCGAAAGGGAAGCGTAAGGAAACAGACTTCCAACCAAGAAGGAATTTTGGAGAAACCTTCAAACCAAGGAATGCGGGAGGAAACCCACGTGACTTCTCCAAAACCTTTAGACCAACTGCCACAAATGCGGGAAAGTCCAAGTTTGCAAGGGACATTGCGGAAGCAATCTTTCCCGAGAAGTGCCAAACAGATGTCCAACATCGGTACTTATGATGGTCTATCTGACCCAGACGATCACATGAACAGATTCATAGCGGGGGCAACCGTCAGTAACTGGACGGAACCCACGTGGTGTTATATGTTCCAAATGGCGCTGGTTGGAGCGGCCAGGGCGTGGTTTGATCGTTTACCGGTCCACCACATCTATGATTGGGCGGACTTTCAACAAAAGTTCAGCCAACACTTCAGTCAACAGAGGAAATATACTGAGGAGCAGTGGACGATCCTTAACTGCGTGAGAGAGGAAGATGAATCTTTACTAGACTTAATCACTCGCTTCAACTCCAAAAAGCTGAGTATGGGCGACATAAGTGAAGATCTTGTTCGCGCCGCTTTCATCCGGGGTGCCGAATACCCAGAGCTTATCCGCACGCTGACGGGTAAGGACGGCATGCCATCCACATGGGATGCCATCATGACGGCGGCCAAGCGCTTTGCCGAGACGGAGAAGCAACTGGGTAGGGACCTTCCCCAGAGTACACATCTCTACACGCAGAGGACCAGAGAAAACAATGTTCGGATCGCCCGGCAGAACAAAAAGAGGAAGCTAGGTATTTGGCAGTCAAGGGTAAATTTTGACACCTCATCCAGCTCTCGCCCTCTTGTTGGCGGAAGGGATAACACGCACCCTTCAAGCCGAAAACACCGGTGGACGCCACTCACCAAAAGCGTCACGGAGATATTTGCCACCGAAAAACTCCCATGGCCAAAAGCTCCAATGATCCGGCAACAATCTAATGCGGATCAGAGCAAATTCTGTGACTTCCACGGGACAAAGGGTCACAGTACAGAGGAGTGTACATCCTTGAAGGATATTGTTGAAACATTCGTCAAGGATGGAAGACTTGCACACCTTGTGGCATCAATCAAGAATGGAGGAAGGAATGATAACCGGTATAAGGACCATGGACGAAAGCCCGTTGACATCAGCATCCACATGGTTCATGGCAACATCAGAGGAAGAAAAAGACGAACGACAGAACCATGCGCATGGAAGGAAGCTGAAGTGCGCTTCCCGCGAGTGCCAGGAGGACCCAGCAAGGAAGGCCCTATCGTCATCAAAAGCCAGCTGGGGCATTACATAACTTCCCGCACTCTTGCTGACAACGGCGCCTCGTCAACGGTTATGTACAGGCAGTTCTTCGACAAGCTAGACGACGAAGACAAAGAACACCTGGAAACGGTTTACGCCTCAATGGAAGGGTTCGACGGAAGCACAAACACCCCCTGGGTATCCTATCTTTCCTCGTCATCCTCACGGACGGGAAATACTCCCGCATAGAAGACGTGGACTTCGTCGTAATGAGGAAGCTACATCACACATACGACATTCTCTTCGGGAGAGACGGGATGGCAAGATTCAACGCCGTGGTATCTTCAGTCCACGACATGATGGGATGGCCTACTGCTGAAGGTGTAGCGATGATCACCGGTATCCCCCAGGTATGCATCGCATCCGTCTCATCTAAACCCAAACCAAAGATGGCTAAACCAACCATCACCGAACCAGAAAAATGGGCCCTCAATGGCAAACACCCTGACCAGGCTGTTACAATTGGCCCAACAATCGCTGATCCTACGCGCACCTTACTCAAACGCTTACTACAGAGAAACGCTGACATCTTCGCGTGGACACCAGCTGACATGACTGATGTACCTCGAAGTAAAGCAGAGCATAAGCTCAAGTGTGACCCGGCTTTTACGCCAGTCATACAAAAGCGCAGAGTAATGGGGGCGGAACAGGCTAACGCGTGTAGAACCCAAGTCAAGGAACTCCTTGACGCATGCATCATACGCGTTAGTAGATATCAAACATGGGTTGCAAATCCTGTTATGGTACCGAAGGCTAACAAACAATGGCGCATGTGTATAGATTTCAAAGATTTAAACAAAGCATGCCTCAAAGATTGTTACCCGTTACCCAAAATTGACCTCAAAGTTGATTCATTAGCACCGTTTCGCCTTAAATGCTTCATTGACGCATATAAGGGGTACCATCAAATCCACATGGCTGTAGATGATCAGGACAAAACCGCATTTCGGACGCTCGATGGCACATTTTGTTATCAAATGATGCCATTTGGACTTAAGAATGCAGGGTCCACATACCAACGCCTGATGGACAAAGAGTTTCATGCCCAAATTGGGAGAAACTTGGAAGTCTACATGGATGATTTGGTCATCAAAAGCCCTGAGCCAGAAGTGATGTTGAAAGACATCGAAGAAACTTTCAACACGCTCAGAAAGATAAACATGAAGCTCAACCCGAGCAAGTGTTCCTTTGGGATGGAAGAAGGGAAGTTCTTGGGAGTCATTGATACTAAAGATGGCTTCAGAGCGAACCCTGAAAAGGTCGAAGCCATTATCAAAATGGAATCACCTACTACCATCAAGCAAGCTCAGACACTGAATGGACGCCTAGTCGCACTTAACCGCTTTTTGTCAAACCATGCGGATAGGTCGTTCCCATTCGTGTCAACATTGAGAAACTGTTTAAAGAAAACGCACTTCCGCTGGACACCAGAAGCGGAAGCAGCTTTTCAGGAAATTCGGTCATGCTTGATCGAACTCCCAACGCTCACAGCACCAGAAGCGGGGGAGGAATTAATCATATACCTTTCTGCCACAGATAGAGCAACCGGGGCAGTCCTGCTAGTAGAGCGGAAAGGTATCCAGATGCCTATTTACTATGTTAGCCGTGTCCTAACAGACGTAGAAACCCGGTACTCCACCTTGGAAAAATTAGTCTTAGAACTTGTACAAGCTTCACGCAGACTAAGACGATATTTCCAAGGTCACCAAATCACCATTCTCACCAACTTCAAACTCGCAAACGTTCTAGGCAAACCCGAATTATCAGGACGTCTAGCCAAATGGGCAATTGAGTTAGGGGAATATGCGATAAAGTACAAGCCAAGACCAGCTATGAAAGGCCAGGTCCTGGCCGACTTTATTGCAGAAGTCCCCGCTTCGCGAAAGAAAGAGTGCCAGGAGGAGGCTCAACCCTCCCCAGCACAGGACATCATTGATGTCTGGCGACTCTACACTGATGGAGCAGCCAGCAACGAGGGTTCAGGCGCAGGGTTGAAATTAACCAACCCAGCAGGCCAAGAATACACTTACGCTATTCGACTGGACTTTCCAAGTACGAATAACGAAGCCGAGTACGAAGCATTCTTGGCAGGGCTGAGAATTGCGCGTAAAATGGGAGTGAAAAACTTGGAAGCCCACGTAGATTCCATGTTAGTAGCCAATCAGATAAACGGAACGTACACGGCCGTGAACGACACAATGGCCCTGTACCTTGCACAAGCAAGAACCCTTATGCGCGATTTTAATGATTGTAAAGTCATACACGTCAAGCGTAGCGAAAACAAATCTGCGGATGCGTTAAGCAAGCTTGCATCATTAGCCTTCACCCATTTGGGAAAGGACGTCCGCATTGAACTCCTTGAAGCACCATCAGTCCCGCACAAGGAAATTTGTGTCATCCAAACCGGTACAGAAACGTGGATGACACCAATAATAAATTACCTTGCAGCGGGTATACTACCAGAGTCAAAAATACAGGCAAGAAAAATACGTTGTAAAGCATTAAACTATCAACTCATCGATGACATCCTTTACAGACGTAACTTTCTTGGCCCACTCTTAAGATGCGTGGACAACCAAGGTGCTGACTACCTCCTAAGGGAAGTACACGAAGGCATCTGTGGAGTACACGCAGGTCCACGCGCTGTTGTAGCTAAGCTAAACAACGCGGGATACTTTTGGACGGGGATGCATACGGATGCGCTGGCATACATCAGAAAGTGTAGGTCTTGCCAGCTCTACGCACCCAACACGCACCGCCCGAAGAATGAACTTGTTCCAGTCACCTCTTCATGGCCATTTCAGAAGTGGGCCATCGATGTGACAGGCCCATTTCTTACAGCAGCAGGAAACGTTCAGTTCCTAGTGGTAGCCATCGACTACTTCACCAAGTGGATAGAAGCAAAACCCTTAGCCCAAACAACCGCAAAACATATTAAAAAATTTATTTGGGAATTTATTATTTGTCGTTTTGGACTTCCACAGACTTTGGTGAGTGATAACGGCACCAACTTTGCTGACAAGAAGCTACAAAAGTGGCTAGAAGAACTTCAAATCACCCACACCTTTACCTCAATGGCACACCCGCAAGGTAACGGTGAGGTGGAAAGAGCAAATAAAAGCATCGTCGAAGGCATAAAGAAAAGACTCCTGGAACACAGATCCGGCTGGGTAGACGAAGTTCCACACGTCCTTTGGGCAAACAGAACGCTGAAAAAGGCCACTACGGGAGAAACCCCGTTCAGCCTCACTTATGGCACTGAAGCCATAGTCCCAGTCGAAATTGGTTTGCCCTCACCAAGGGTCTTGATTCAGCCAGAAGACAATGATGCGGAAAGACGGTTAGACCTTATGCTAACCGAGGAACGCAGAGACTTAGCCGCAGCGCGTGAAGAAAACTACAAGCGACAAATGCAAAAGTACTACAACACGCGGGCAAAACTCTGCAACTTCAATGTAGGAGACTACATATTGCGTAACAACGAGGCTTCAAACCAAGAGCGCCCAGAAAAACTGGCACCGGTCTGGGAAGGACCATATATTATCAAAGAAGTTTTGGGAAAAGGCGCATACCGGCTCGAAAGGCTCGATGGCACTCCTATCCCAAGAACATGGAACGGAGCTCAATTACGCAAATGTTACATGTAGATCAATTCCAAACTTGTAAAGAAAAGGCCTAGAGCCACTTCTAATGGAAATGATTCTCCTTTTACATTGTGTTGATAGCCTTACCTTTATACTTATGAACTTCCCACACTGATATGCCGGTATTCACCGCATAAATATGGGAAGAAGTAAGTCGTTGCATGTGGAAGGCGGCAAAATCCGCATAAACACAAAACGGTAAAAATTTCTAAGGAAAACCTTCACGCAGGTCAGCTATAGGTGAAGTTTAGTCATCCCAATAAATGAAAGTGACGGTCCTACCCGCACAATCATGATAAAGGAAACTGAACTTTAACCTATTGGCAACCGCGCGTCGAAAGGTTAACTTATTCAAAACACTTAGAAAATTTCAAAGGAAAAGATGAGGAAAACTTCCACGCAGGTCAGATATAGGTAAAGTTTAGCCATCCTACTAAGTGCAAGTGACGGTCTTATCCGCACAATCACGAAAGAGGAAGCAAAACTTTAACTTATTATCTGCCACGTTGAAAAGATAACTTATCTAAGTACTAAAGAAATTGCTAAGTTAAATTAAAATATGCGCGAAATAAACAAGGCAAGGCATTAGCAAATAATCTTTATTCCATCGAAATTCAAATATTACAAAGATTGCTGGGTACATACCCGCATACAAAAGAAGCTATACAAAAATAAAAATCTACTCTAATGGTGGAAAGGGATCTAAAGGATCAAGCTTCAGGACCACTTCCACTTGGACCCGCACCATCAGTAGAGTGTGGCGGTTCAAGGAAAGCTTTAAGGATAGCTAGCCCATCATCAGCAGCAGCAATCTCGTTCACCTTCTCCACCACCGGATGCGGGAAGGCAGCATACTGATTCACTGCTTGGTCATATGCAGCTTCAGTATCCACATTGTAAATAGGGAAGTTGGAAGGCGGGATGCCTTGTTCAACAAACCCTAGACCAAGCAGGAAGCCAGCCTTTTCCCCATCCTCATGAGAAGCGTTGAGGGCTGCGCTCATCGCATCGTCATATGATGTGTTCGTGAACACCCGATGCACAACCTACAAAACAGAAGTTTGTCAAACTCAAGAGTAAGGAAAAGCGTAAAGTTAGAAGTTAGGAAGCTGCGCATACCTGCGACAACGCTTCTCGAAGAAGCCATTCCTTGGCAACCAGAGCCTCCTGGAGGGCAGCTTGAGCTTCATTACGGGCGCGTTCGGCTTCGTTCTTTGTGAGGTTGGCAAGCAACACATCTTTGGCTGCAGCCTCTTCGACGCCCTTTAGCTTACGCTCAGTGTGGTCAAGCACCCCCCTCTGGTCCAAGATCTCTTGGAGCTTCTTGGCGTCTTCCATAGCCAAGGCATCATGAGCCTGCTGGAGCCTCTCTAATTTGGATGTGTAGAGGCTCAGCAGCAGCTTCAGCCTTGGTGGCCCTCTCGGTTGCGTTCCATGCAGTTTCATTGGCCAGCCGAAGCTGTTCGTTAACAGCTTGGGCAGCCTTGGAACGGGCCTCCAGACGAGCCTGAACGTCAACCTCAAGGGCCTTGAAGGTCTTCTCCTTTTCCGCAGCAACGGCGGCAAGCTTCGCATTCTCCTCCCGGATGGCCCGCGCCTGAGCCACTTCAAGGCTACGCGCCGTCTTCAACTTGTCGTTTTCACAACAAAGTAGCTCGACGCGCGGCTGCATCCGGGCGAGAAGGATTCGGAGCTCGTTGGACAGCCTACCTTCCTGGTAGCTGGCCATGGCCTCCCCCAGCGCACCGCTTGGGGCGGCGTGACGCGCCCATTCGACGCAGTCCTCAGCAGTTCGGAGGGTCGTTCCCCGGCGGATCTTCCACCGAGGAGCGTACGCCTCGTTGGAATCACGAACTGCAATAAAACAAAAAACAGTTAAGAGAAAGAAACGATGAAAGGGATATAGGCCAAAATAACCTTACGCACCTGTAGGGTCGACAACAGGCCGATAGCCACCAAACCCATTACCTGAACCTAAGGGATATCCATCCAAATGGTCAAGGAGACAGAAAAGAGGCAAGGATTGGCTAGACGCCCCAACCCCAAACGTACCTGAAGGACCGGCCGTAGTCGCAGGCGCCGGAGGAGACACGGTGGAGGCTGCCGCGGTGGAAACCAACGGAGGTGAACTCACCGGAGGTGAACTCACAACCGTGGCAGCGGCTACGAAAGAACCCGCAAGAGAAATCACCGCCGGCTCAGTGACGGATTAGGTGAAAATGGCACTGACAGCCGGCGGGGATAAGGTTACAGCTGGAACAGTTGGCTCAACGGGATGAGCAACTGAACCAGTATTGCAGGCAGGCGTAGCCGCCTGGGTCATCGCCTCGGGTAGGTTGACCAAACCTACCTTCATGGGTCCAGAGCTGCTCCCTCCCGCTCCACTTTGGAATGCCGTAGCATCCACGCCTACACGAAGACAAGATATATAAGTATAATAGCGGAAAGATAAGAAAAAGTTATGAACACTTACGGGTCTTTTTGAGCCTGAAGGTGCGAACAGGCGGGGACGAACCCGATGGAGCCGGCCTCTTCGTACCGGTTACCGTCGTCGTCCTGGGCTGCTCGGAGGTGACAGTCGTTTCAACCTCCGGAGCAGTGGTCTCAACACCACCGGGGTTCCCCGCCACCTCTTCACTCTCGGTCTCTGACTCAGACCGATTCACCGGATCGGCAGTGGAGGCAACCTTCGCATTCACCTTCCCGCCGGCAGCCTTCTTCTTCCTCGCCAAGAAAGGACCATCTGCGGATTCCTCATCAGAAGATGACAAAATTAGAGGAATTCCCGCAGAGGTTTCAGCATTGACAGGGCGAGGGTTAAAAAGTTCTTTACCTGGCCGCCTGGCGCTCAGGATCTCGTGGCCTGGCGGGTAGACCTCCACGAACCGATCCGCCGTTTGCTCAAGGATGGGCAACTCGTTCTCGTCAAGAGCGCGAGTACCCATCCGAGCGGGACCACCAGCCTCCCGCGGCTGCAGGAGAGACTGCAAGTCGTTTCCCTCTGAAAATAAAGAGATGGTTAGAACAAAAACCCTAACCTAGCAAATAAAATAAAGCATACCGTAAGGGACAGAGTTCAAACCGTATTCGAGGACGATCGGCACTTGCGGAGTCTCAGAGCCGGCATCCTTCCATACCCGGCTCATCCCGAGCATCACCATCCTGGACTCCGCAAACCGGTAAACCGGTGTCTGGATCCGGGAAATCTTGGAAAACCATTCCGCCTTCTGGTAGTTAGAGGCGTGAAGGTTGGGGAGTGCTCTCCCGTTCTTGAATGTCATCGCGATAGGGACAACACGGGCAGAGATGTAGAAGAACTCCCGCTTCCAAGACCGAAGACTGCGCTCGGTGGCGCAAATCTTCAGACCCTTGATCCGGTTGACCAGGGTGTACCACCCTTGGATGCACCTCCAGGAGTAGAAGGTCATCAGGCGGTCGACATGGGGCTCTACACCCATAATGAGGCACACCCACTCGAAATGGCGGATCTTCGCGATCGCCATTGGGTGTACCTCCGTCAAGTGTACTCCGTGTCTCTCCAGAACACGGTACACAAACTTCATCAATGGGAACCTCAGATTCCCATAGACGAAGAATGCAGCGTACACCCCTATCTTGCCCTTGGGGGCATCGTACACCGTCTGATGAGGCTCCGGAAACTCAAGCTCGAAAGGCTCGAGCATGAACTTCCGGACGAGGTACTGGTAGAGGTCAATAGGAAGAGCGCACTGGCACTCGCCAGCAGTGCTCTTGTCGTCCTTCTCGGACGTCGACGTCGGATTCTCGACGAACAACTCAGACTCCTCGGCAGTGGCCTCAAAATCACGGGTAGAAGACATGTTTTGGATGTACAGAACAACGATTTCAGAAGAATGCTCGACGGAATAGTGAGTATTCGCCGGAAATCGTTTAGAAGATGAAGAGAGAAGTGAAAGTGTGGACTAAGGTGCACCCTCTCGCCCTTTATACACTCATCGCAATTAATGCGATGAATTTAATGCGGAAGAGAGAGAAATCGCAGGTGCAATGAAACTATGACACGTGGCAAAGAGCAAGCTGGAAACAGCTGTTGAAAGGACCGTGCCATTAATTTCGCGGCCACGCGCCCGAAAAATCGCGCCCACGCGCCTGAAAAAGCGCCTGGAATGACCATATACTGTCACGTCGCCATAACTTCCTGCACGTCCTGACACTGTCAGAAGAAACCGTCGGACGACGTTTCAACAGTTTGGACTGTTCTTATCCTTTCACCAACTCTTCGAATTTCAAAAAGATTCAAAAGCGGGAAAATACCCCTTACCTTGGCAACCAAGTAACTATAAGACAGGTGCGAGTACAGTGTCAAGGCAAAACCCTTCACATACTTAGCACCCGCAGGGAATTGAAGCCAGGAATACCTTGGAAGTAACTATAAGACGAGTGCGGGTAGTGTCAAGGCGAAACCCTTCACATACCTAGCACTCCGCAGGGAATTGAAACCAAGAAGGATCTTCTGGGCCATGCTTGCGGAAACGGGACTAACATCCCCGCATAGTGGGATCATCGAGAACTAGATTGTTTGAAGCTCCAAGATGGAGTTGGTTGTTTTAACATAATTGATCACTATGTTCAAAACTACCAAAACCTCATGGAGAATCTACACAAGTGGAACTTAACGCTCCTGACTTGCGAGGAGGTTACACACCTACCCGCATCATACCCAAAGATCAAGCAGAAAAGTCGGGAATTTCTGCGTGACATTAGGGAAACCGCGGGAAGAATCCCCACGGATAACCTTAAAACCAAATACTTTTCAAAACCCCTTGATTAAGTCCAAAGTTCACCTCACTTATTAACAATTCATGAGAAGAACATTGGACTGGGGGGACTTGAAGAGGTAGGTCCCAGCAGAGCCCAGTTGGACCCGCAAGACTCACCTTGAATAGGGACGTTTGCGCAAGGAATAACTGGTTCCGCAGGACCCACCATGCTCAGAGATGAAGACCTTACGCGCAGTACGCCAGCTGTTCCCGCAGGGAAAGCCTCCCAATGGTTAGGTATCCCGCCTGTCCCCGCAGCTGCGGATACAAGCCATCAGGGAAGGCTACCCGTACTAATAGCAAGGCTACACGCACAAGGCACTCAATAATTCAGTGTCACCTGAAGGAATGAGCAAGGCGGGAATACTCCCGCCCAAATGAGCCAGTCTATGCTTCTGGAAGATCTTTTGTACTATACCTGCCAAGGTATGGACAAAATAAACAAGATCTGACCAAAGCAGCCCATGAACTAATCACAGGGTGACAGCTCACCGACAAACAGTACGAGGAGCATGCTCTAGTACTGTTTGTCACTATTAGCCGCTGCCTACTCACCAACCCTTGTCGTGGCACGCACATAGCCTGCAGTTGGTGGAAAAGGAACAGTACACAGCCGGCCTGGCCACTATCAGCCGCTGCCTACCCACCAACCAGCATGGCACGTGCGTAGCCCATAGTTGGTAGAACAGGAATATTCTACAGCTGGCTGTACCTGCTTTGAAACCTACCTTCGGCTATAAATACTCCAACACCTTGGAACGGTATGATCATCTGGTATTTTACCCGCACTAGCTATTTCTCTCAATATACACTTATATTCAGAGCAATCTAGTCTGATTCTCACGCCGGAGGGTGGTCACAAGGAGGAACCCCCCCTTCTCAGTGACGAGCTCACGGTGTTTGTTTTGCAGGTCATCTGAAGAACATCCTTCTTTACCGAACCTAACCCTCGTGGGAAACATCTATTTAACCCCCAGATTATCCGTAATTTGCCCGGGGTAGATTAGTGTTTCTTCAGGTTGGCAAAGAAAAATGAAATGGTTAGCTTACCTTTGGTGGGCACATCTTTTTTTTAATACTAGTATAAAAAGTTTAACAGAAAAAGACACTATCTATATCATCAACCCTTTACATCGTTTTAATTAAGGAAATGAATTTTTGGCATTACACGAAAACATGACACGAAACTTACATGAAAAACAATTAGTTGAACAAGTTGTGTTCGGGCAGTGATAGATCTAGAAGAACAATTCTTGAGTGTCTAAAAAAAAGTTCTTGGACCTATACGTATCTTAATATCTGATTAGGATTATCTGATACAAAATGGAGAAGAAAAAGACACTATCCATATCATCAACCCTTTACATCGTTTTAATTAAGGACGTGAATTTTTGACATTACACGAAAACATGACACGAAACTTACATGAAGAACAATTAGCTGAACAAGTTGTGTTCAGGCAGTGATAGATTTAGAAGAACAATTCTTGAGTATCTAAAAGAAGTTTTTGGACCTATACGTATCGTAATATTTGAATAGGATTATCTGATACAAAATGATTAAATGAAAAAGAAAAAAATGTATGCACTAATTTTCCACTTTGCCAACAAAGTTGAGAGGCAACCCGACTAATCATAAGCCCTTCATAGATCCGTCATTGTGTTCGGGTTGACCATTTAACTGATTTATTTCTATTTCATAATTTTAAAATGTGTTTTATGCAATAAATTTAATTGGATGTGTATCTTACTATCTTAGGCTAAAAATTAAAAACAAAAACAAAACTTACATAATTTTTATCATTAAAATGAAACCGTTTTATACTTTTTTAAACGGACTAACGCATAAAAGTATTGTTATATGGGATAACCCAACTGCAAAAAGCGACTCATACGCCCGCAAACGCAAACATTGGTGGGTACCCTAAGCCCATCATATCATGTTTGAAGGAAAAATTGTCACTCAAAGACCTACTATGGTAAAATTATGCTAGGATCAGATTCAAGTTGAGACCTTGCGACCTCAAGTCCAAATCTTCATTTTCATTCGATACTAGTTAAGTTAAAGACTCAAAACCATTTTAAATTTATGCAAAAAAAAAAAAACTATTGGATCAAACAAGCCATGTTCGGATCAACAAAAAAAATACGCATGTCATGTCGTGTTCATATTCTCACGCCTAACACAATTTTCAGGTTCGGGTCACGTTCAGGTCGTACTCGATTAAAAAGCTCAAACCAAATGGCTCAGGTCACGTGTAGACGCCAACGAACCACAACCAGACCCATGTAAATAGCAAACAAACACACATGTATGATGCATGTCCACCCATCTTATCTTCTTCTATATAATACAACCACCACCATTCTCTCCTTCCTACAATCAATTGCAGCAAATACAAATCACCACCCACCGCCGCAGCCAGGGTTTTAGTCTCGCGGGTATAATAATAATAATCGGAATAGGGGTAAAACCCGGGAACGTCAAGTTGCAGACATCACGGCTATACACGGGGCTCCGCGTCCACTAGCACATGTCCGATCAGTACGACGGAAGGTTCATTCAATAATAATAACCATTGAGAGCAACCCTTCTACGCACGGCGGACGTGGTGCCTTGCCGTCCGAAGGCGGTAGCCCTTCCGACCTACTCTTTCTTGCCGGCGGTGGTTCAGTTCTCTTCGTTTAGGGTTTTATATTAGGGTTTTAAGGATGTATAATATTATTATTATTATTATTGCTGTAAGATAATTTGCCAAATTCTGCTTCGTTGATCTCTGCTGGTATCTGTTTAATAATTATGTTGAGAATTAAGAGGGTTGCTACTGTTCTTTCCAATTACCAAAAGGATGAGACCGAAGAAGGCGGGTCGGTCCGCGGCTGCGGCCGGAATTGTCTTAGAAAGTGTTGCCTACCAGGTGTTCGATCAATTGCCTACCTTTTAATTTTTTCTTTTAGAGACTGTTTAAAGTTTAAATTGCATATTTTTGTGTTAATTTGAGTCTTTAGAATCTTAATTTTGTTTTTGTTTTGAATTTAGGGTCTAAGCTGCCTCTGTATGCTTACCCGAAATCCGAAAAGGTTGAATTATGCAACAAAATTGGGACTCCATTTGCTTTCTTGGACTCTCTTCTCTTAGGAGAGGTAATAGCAGAAGTTGTAGTATTTATGTCTTGATTTGTTTAATAACTTGTTTGTTATTTTTAGTGGGAAGATCGGATGGAAAGGGGGCTCTTTCGCTATGATGTTACCGCCTGTGAAACTAAGGTGTTCATCAGTTTCTTGAAATTTTATTAATCTTCCTAGAAGCCAAATTGTTATGCTAATTGTCTTTTAATTATGTAAAAACAGGTGATTCCAGGTGAACATGGTTTTATTGCTCAACTGAACGAGGGTCGACACCTCAAAAAACGACCCACCGAGTTCCAAGTTGATAAGGTGCTGCAAGCCTTTGATGAGAACAAGTTCAACTTCACCAAAGTGGGACAAGAAGAAGTACTCTTCCAGTTTGGACCAAGCGAAGATGGTGAACCACGGTTCCATCCAAACGCTCCTATTGACGTTGACAATTCACCAAGTGTTGTTGCTATCAATGTGAGCTGTCTTTCTCTCCTTTATCATCCATTGTTATAACTTATTCAAAATTACAAATTATATTTATAATAAACAATATGTTGTTTTTCTGAAATTAATAGGTTAGTCCCATTGAATACGGGCACGTGCTACTTATCCCTCGGATTCTTGAAAACTTACCTCAAAGAATTGACCATGAAAGCTTGTTGCTTGCACTGCACATGGCACACGAGGCTGCAAGCCCTTACTTCCGCCTCGGTTATAACAGCTTGGGTGCATTTCACCTTCACTTCCAGGTTTCTTATTATCTTTTTATAAAATTTCTACCTTCACTAGTATCTGCAAATCTCTTAACATAAATAGTTAACATTTTGATGTTCTACTTTAGGCTTACTATTTGGCCGTGCAATTTCCGATTGAGAAAGCTCCCTCTAAAAAGATAACTGATTTCAACTGTGGGGTCGAGGTTTATGAGATTCTCAACTACCCTGTTCGTGGCCTTGTGTTTGAAGGTGGAAATTCTCTAAAAGATTTGTCAAATATTGTTGCTGATACATGCATATGCCTTCAAGATCACAATATACCTTACAATGTCCTCATTTCAGAATCCGGGAAACGCGTGTTTGTTATTCCACAGGTACAAATGGCAGTAGTTAGTAACGTAAGTAGTCGCTAATGAACAAAGTTAGTAATGTAATGCCGACGTGTACAAGGACAGTGTTATGCAGAGAAACAGGCATTAGGTGAAGTGAGTCCTGAGCTTCTGGATACTCAGGTGAACCCGGCTGTGTGGGAGATAAGTGGACACATGGTGTTGAAAAGGAAGGAGGATTATGAAGGTGCGTCTGAGGAAAAAGCATGGCGACTGCTTGCAGAGGTTTCTTTGTCTGAAGCGAGGTTTCAGGAAGTGATGGCGGTCATCTTTGAAACTGTTTCATGTGCTGCTGTTGAGAATGTGATGGTTGAAGATAAACATGATGGTGATGAAGTTGCTGTTAAGAATGATCCGTGTGCAGCTATGGTGTCTGGGAATCAAGAATGCCTAGTCCAATACTAGGTGGGTTTACTTTTAACGTTTTGTCGTATGGTTTATCAAAACATGTTATTATCATGATAAGTATGTGTTTGGGATGTTTTCGTGGTTCTGGGTGTGATAACTACGAGAATGATCATCCGTAAAATAAGGGATCTTTGGATTCTGTTTGTTTGATTTGGTGTGTCGTGTTTGTAAGATACTAAGATGATCATGGATGTTAAATTCTGTGGTGGATCTATGTTTGCATGTATAGATTTCAATTTCAGTGTGAATATCCTGTCGTTTTTTGATGTTAGCTATTGAATCTTCTACTTATGAGAATTTTCTCCTGAATACCGGCATCATATCCGTACCGGTATTGAAACAATGCATAATCGCATAAGTACCGCACCGTACGGTATTGAACGGATGCATAATTGCATATGGTATGCTAGTATGGTATTCGGTATCTACTCTTGGGAATTAGGTGCCAATACCCACTTTTTTTGGTTTATCTATAGAAGTTGATACAATTTTAGGGCATTTTGTATATTTTGGTTTTAGTATTACGAATGAGTTTAATATAATTTTTTTTGTTGATTATCGTTGGTTATGAATGAATTTAATACGATAAATTAGTACAGGCCAAAGCAGGTACTATACCAAAACACCGATTCGAATTAACACACATTTTGCACGATATTTGATACCTAGTTTTGTTTAAATTTTGTACTATACTACTCCCCAAACTCTTTACTTCTATGATGATGTTTTACATTTACTCTTTAGGGGAATCAGTCAACAAAGTCATCTTATAGGTTATGCTTTGAGTAAAGTTAAAACGTAGTTATCTTTAGCTTTCATTAGGTATCTTTATCTTCCAAACTACATGGAAGTAGTAGAATGATTAACAACACGTTCCATAAGCAAATATTATATGGGCCTTGGCATACAAAAATATCACACGAATGTATGAGAAAGCCCAAAGCCCATTGATTAGGGTTAGAAAGCAACACATATGATTGTTTTGAATAAATATTGACAGTCACTGTAGTTAGTAAGTGGAAGTTGGAAGTGTTAATGATTCTTCTGTTTTCCGCCAAAACTTCAAGAGATTCGTCCACTCTACGGCTAAGCCTTTTATATTATTATTATTATTATTTCTCACCGGAAAGTCGCCGGAGCTCTACGGTTTGCTTCTCAGGCCACCGGTGACAAATCCATATTTTATCCATCCAAAAGTTCACATTCTCCGAGGTCGGTGTTTTCTTTGTTTTATCTATTTATTTTTACGTATATATTATTATCTTATAATATCCTTCATGTGTTTTAGGCTATGAATGTTTTGACCAGTTGTTTTTAAATGCTAGTTTAAACTATTGAATGCTCACTTCTGCTATGAGCTGATTGAGCTCATAGTTTGTTTACAAATATGTTAATTTGAGCTGATTGAATACTCACTTTTGATACATTGGGTCAAACATTTCAATGGGCGAACTCGTTTTAATTAGGGGTGTGAAAAAAAACCCCAAATCCGACATTCTTAACCTGAAATATCCGAAAATTCCAAATTTTGGATATCCGAATTCCTGGATTTATATAGGCATTTTAGAGTTTTCTGTTTTTTTTCAAGTTATTTAATAATTAATATTAATTAGAAATTTCAGATATTTCAGTTAGTTTTCTGCTTCGGAATTCGGATATCCGAAATACCTCTTTTTACAGTTTTTAAATATTTTATTTAAGATTATTAAATAATAATTTTTTAAAGATTCCGATATCCCGAATTTCACTATCAGAAATTCCAGATATCTGAATTTGAACACTGTTAGTTTTAATAATTGTTTTAATGCAGAATTTCTCATTGATTTCATTAAAAATTATTTACAGGTGATATAACTTTTAGAAAAATGTATGCCTCTATGTTTTCTACACATGCCTCAAATGTCACCACATCAGCTCTCAAACAAACCAAGATTCATGCTGATTCCAAGAAATTAGATATCAATCATAAGCATCATCTGCTGCATTTTAAGAATAACCGCGTGTCCAACAATAATATCCAGTGTCGGGCCGTACAAGTTGAAACCGCCCGACCCTTTGTAAAGGGCGATAGGTTTCAACTTAAAGATGTGATTGAAGCACAACAGTTTGATAGAGACACAATGAGTTTGTTGAATGGTTTTCTAATGTCAACAATAATATCCAGTGTCGGGCCGTACAAGTTGAAACCGCCCGACCCTTTGTAAAGGGCGATAGGTTTCAACTTAAAGATGTGATTGAAGCACAACAGTTTGATAGAGACACAATGAGTTCTATATTTGAAGTTGCACGCGAAATGGAAACTATTGAGAAAGGGTCGCCGGAAGTCATATGTTGAATGGTTTTCTAATGTCAACCCTGTTTTACGAGCCGTCAACGCGAACCCGCCTCTCGTTTGAGTCGGCTATGAAACGATTAGGTGGAGAAGTTTTAACAACCGAAAATGCACGCGAGTTTTCCTCTGCTGCAAAAGGCGAAACACTCGAAGGTTGTTTAAACTACTTTATTTATCTGTCATAAAATCTTTGACTTTGGCCTGAGCTTTGACTTTGACCTTGACTTTAATTTTCAGATACGATTAGAACGGTTGAAGGGTATTCGGATATAATTGTGATGAGGCACTTTGAGAGTGGAGCTGCTAAACGAGCAGCCGCGACAGCTAACATTCCGGTAATTAACGCTGGTGATGGTCCAGGTCAGCATCCGACTCAGGCTCTACTCGACATGTACACAATCGAACGGGAAATTGGAAAGCTGGACGGGATTAAAGTCGGGCTAGTTGGTGATCTTGCTAACGGACGAACCGTTCGGTCGTTAGCATATCTTTTAGCCAAATATAATGATGTTAAAATCTACCTTGTGTCACCCCAAGTTGTTAAAATGAAGGTATACCTTTTAATCTTAATACATTATAAGACAACATGTTTTTGTAGTTTAGACACGTTATATTGATGAATTGTGTGGTTAAATTAGGAGGACATTAAAGAATACTTAACGTTAAACGGGGTTGAATGGGAAGAAAGTGCGGATTTGAAGGAAGTGGCATCACAATGTGATGTGGTGTACCAAACCCGCATTCAGAAAGAGCGGTTTGGTGGGCGGACCGATTTGTATGAAGAAGCGTGTGGCAAGTATATTGTTGACCGGGATGTGTTAAGTGTTATGCAGAAGCATGCTGTTATCATGCATCCGCTTCCTCGGCTTGATGAGGTGTTTGTTGGATTGGTTTAAAGTTGTTATGGTTTTAATGTTTTTAGTAGAGATTTTACATGTTTTTTAATAAGTTGTGATGCAGATAACGGTGGATGTGGATGATGACCCGAGGGCGACTTATTTTAGGCAAGCAAAAAATGGTCTTTTTGTTAGAATGGCTTTGTTGAAGCTTTTACTTCTTGGTTGGTGAGGAAGTTAGTTGGAAGCTAGATAGTGTTAAGAGTTGCAAGTTTTTGGTACTATTTTATTAAGCTTGTGGCTTTTAGTGAGGATATCTGTCTTGTGGTTTGAGTTTAGAATATTTTGAACATTGATTTAGCATCTATTTTAGTTATTAATAAAGACTGGTGTTACTGTTTGGTGAAACTAAATGTGTGAGTTGAAACTAGATGGTAAATTTGCCAAAGGAGAGCTTCTATAATCCTACTGTTGAGTTTGCATGATCATAATGCAATCCTTCAGAAGGGATGTTCATCGTTTAGTTTTGTTGGTTTTCATAGAAATTTTGGGCACAACCAGAAACTATGGTTTTGAATTAATGAAAACCAAACTGGCTGGGTTATCTGGGTCAGCCGGACAGGCCAAAACGATTATGTTCACACGGTATGGCGATTTGGGCAGGTTTATTTATCTAGTTACATCGTTACCACTAAAAAATTTAAACAATTTAAAAAAGCTATGCAAAAAGTATATCATCTAACTACTGAGCAACTGGAATGTGGATAAAAACTGTATACATAAAGAAAAAGTGCAGGATAGTAAACAAAAATTTAATAGCGGAAACAAAAATCGGTTTGTCGCATGGTGCATTTGGTTCGCACATTTTCTTTTAAAGGAAATGAATATTGTTACTAGAATCTGAAAGAACTATGTTTGAAATCGAAAATTTGAAGTTGAAAACATTTATAAATTATCAAAAGAATTTGGAGTTGTGAATTTATGAGAAACATAAAAAAAAACTTTTGAATCTATATTTATAAAAACCACTTACAGGTCGCATCACTATCGATGGTGCCCTACTGCCGTGGCTAGGCTGATAAATGCGACTAAGGTGAGTGGTCGAAGATTTCACATAAGGCAAAAACAACTTAAAGCAAGATACAAGTTGGACAGCAAAGTGGACACATCTGAAAAGTAGAATAATCCAAACAAAAGTCTCCTCCAACTTGATAAAACCTGTGTATTACCTATTTGCCTAAACAGTCAATTCTATCAAAAGAAAGATACCTGCAGAATCAACACTAATCTGCTTTTAAATTAAGCTAATGTTGTATTGTTACATCACTAGCCTCTTTTGTTCTATCGAAACCGGTTTTTAAAACTGTAAACCGTAAACTGGATGGTGTTGTTTGAACAAGGCCAAACCGATATTTTAACATTCCCAATAGTTTTATTTATAAAATCTTATATAGCATAACCTCATAAAAACTAGCAATCATCATTCATCAATCTGTTACATTCAAACTCTGAACATTCCTACGGATTATTAACCAGGTGAAAAGACCTGACACCACACCATACTAGATAAACATACTACAATAACCAGCTTCAACAAACCAAACTAGCTGGCCAAACCAAGCCAAGCCAGCTTCATCAATCTGTTACTCGCATCAGAAACCAAAGCCGCCTCCGGTCTGGTGCAGCATAGCATCAATCTCATCACCCTCTTCCATTTCCAACTGTCAATTTTAAGTTTCAAACAACTTCAACATACTTATCCTTTTATTTTTGAAGACTATACAAATTAATATATTTGTGTAAACGGATTCATACGAGTATCACCTCATAATACTATACAAGGGTGCAAACAAACTCAGCCGAGCTGCTCACGAGCTACTCGAGATCGAATGGATAAAAAGCTCGAAATGAGCTGAGCCCGAGCCACAATATAAAACTTATTTAGTTATTGAGCCCGAACTCGAGCCCTGCATGAGCACAGGGCCGGCCTAGGGGTGTGGCCGGGTAGTCGACGGCCACAGGCCCGACACCCCGCTAGGCCCGAATTTTTTTTTTAAAATATATGTATTTTTATGAAAAAATATTATGTATAATCAATGTTTCAACATAATTTCATAACCACTAGCTTGGTCTGGTGGCAAAGAGGTATGACATCTAACCAAGAGGTTGTGGCCTTGTGGGTTCTAGTCTTAGTTGAGACATTTTTATGTTTATTTTTATACACAAGTTTTTTACACAACTCAAATTATAACTAAGTAAGCTCACTTAAAATTAAATTGTTTAAAACCAAAAAATGTTCCTTTTACTTAAGGCCCGAAAAAATTTTCGCCTTTGGCCCAAAAAAATTTCTGTCTTTTCGGAGCCGGCCCTGCATGAGGAGATCAATTAGGGCCGTCAAGCCTTAACGAGCCTAATGAAATTTTAGGTTTTTAACTCTTTTGGACTCCAGTGTTTCACACTGCACAGCCGAGTTTTGGTTCGTTTAAGGTCTCGAGCTGTGCTTAGGCTCGTTAAAGTTTTTCTCAACATATACAACTATTAACTAAAACTTAATATAAATTATACAATAATAAATAATAAACGAGTCAGAGCTTGAAAAAATTGCCAAATGTTTTGGGGGGGTTTTAACGAATCAAAAGAAGTAATACCTCATCAGGAGTCTGTTCGGCTCGAAGGCGACGGCCATCAAACAAGAAAGCGATGGAGTTAAGCTCCACCGACTGTCGGTCACAGTAGGCGTTCATCAATTTCTTCAACTGTGTGCTCCTCTTAATCCTAAAGAACACTTCATTCCCATCCTAATAAATAAATAAAAAACCAAATTAATTCCCACAAAATCGAACATCAAAGACTAATAAAAACCCTAATTGTAAACTAAATAATAAAAACTTTTAACGAAGACAGTGAAACCCTAACCTGGCCTTTAACTTTAAGATTGATGTGGGCTCCTTGATCTCCTCCGGCTGGCTTCTTGTCTTCGTCGTTTGCAGACATGTTTTTTTGTTCTCCGATGAACAAAATAAAATGATGATTTTGCTGCAAATGTACGCCTTTCGTCTCTCTTGAGATCGAATACTTTTCAGTATCTATAACTGGGACAACACGTGGGAATCACGTGATATAAATAAAAAGAATTTTAGTATACGGATGTATTATACTATTACTATTGGAAATATTCGCGCGTTGCAGCGGGATACAATAGAAATTCGGTCAATGCCTTTATATATTGAACGAAAACATTTTATATAAGAAACAAAATTAATGGAGGCAAATCCTAAAATCCGTAGATGTGATTTGGGAATTGAAGATGAGGTTTTAAAGTAGGCTTCAATTGAAACGGATCTAAGATTCAATAGCGGTAGATGGAAAGGGAAAAGTATTCATATGATGCATTCGAATGAAAGATTCAATGGTTAAATCACACTCAAAAAACGAATATGGTAATGACAAAGTAATGAATGGAATTGAAGGTGGCATTCAGTCCAACATTAAATATTCAAGTGTCTCATGAGAGAGAAAGTGGGAGGTGAAAGGTTGCGGTAATGACAAAGTAATGAATGGAATTGAAGATAGCATTAAGTCCAACATTAAATATACAAGTGTCTCATGAGAGAGAAAGTGAGAGGTGAAAGATTGCGATAACGACAAACTAATGAATGGTATTGAAGGTAGTATTAATTTCGTTCCATGAGGTAAACTTTAGTTTTGATTCAATGTTGATTCAATAAGGTAAAAAAATATAGGATGGCCCATGAGGTGAATTTTTTCCATGAGGTAAACTTTAGTTATGATTCAATGTTGGTAACTAGTGAGAGATCCCGCCGCAACACAATAGAAATTCGGTCGATGCGTTTATACATCGAAGGGAAACATTTTATATAAGAAATTGAACTAATGGAGGCAAACCCTAGAATCCATAGATGTGATTCGGGAATTGAAGATGAGGTCTTAAAGTAGGCTTCAATTGAAACGGATCTGGGATTCAATAGCGGGTAGATGAAAAGGGTAAAGTATTCATCTGTTGCATTCAAATAAAAGATTCAATGACTTAAGCAACGAATGTGATAATGACAATTGAAGGTAGCATTCAGTCCAACATTAAATATACAAGCGTCTCATGAGAGAGAAAGTGGGAGGTGAAAGGTTGTCATTCAAATGAAAGATTCAATGACTCAAGCAGCGAATGTGGTAATGACAATTGAAGGTAGCATTCAGTCCAACATTAAATATACAAGCGTCTCATGAGAGAGATCGTGGGAGGTGAAAGGTTGTCTATATGTATTATAATATAATATGATAAATTAACTATTACATAGTATTATTTTGGTGTATATCATTAAGACCTTGGTTTAAAAAAGCGTGACGCGCAAAAGCGAAGAAGTTCCCAGCCGAGGCGAAAAGCGAGAAGCGCAAAAGTGAACGCTTTTTCAACATGAGGCGACCATTTTTTAAAAAAAATATTCAATTATTTATAAACCACATATGACATACAAACTATATTATAATATATATTAAACGCCTAAAACATCACCACATAATCACATATATATCCCAAAATACTAAAAGTAGAATAGAGCAAGTTTTGGTTGCCCAAAATATCTTAAGTGGCATAAAAATAAGTTATCGAGTACTAAAGTAATCGTAAGTGTCTCCAAAAGATCCCTATCCGAAAGTGTTTCAACTTTCAAGAAATTAAAAGCCTAAAATTAGAAGCTTTCTTCAATATCATCACCATCAACATCAATTCCAAATATCTTGTCTTCCATGCCATCGTCACGCACACCGATATACTCTTCTTCTATATCTTCATCATTTTCATCAATCAATTGTAAAGTAGGAGCCGTGGAACTAGAGGTTGCAACATTTTTCCCTTTTGATATAGTGGAATAAGTCGATTCTGACGCGCCGATAGCTTCTTCATTAACACATTCATTAGTTTCATCATTCGTGCAATCTGTGTTATCTCTTTCCTCATTTTCTTCATCCATACAACCCATCACCCACTCATTACTTTCTTCAATATCATTTAAAAGTATGGGTCTATGGTGTCTGCCCTTTGATATCGACGCTTTAATGCGCGATTAGACGAAACATACACCATGTCATGTAATCGGGTTTGTGACAATCGGTTTCTACTCCACTACGTGAATATTGACCTTCAACCACACGAAAAAAGTATGGCCGTAGGCCTTTAGCCACACATATTTGGTTCAGGTCATATGTGGCCAAAGGTCGCGACACCGTGGGTATGATATGGCCACACACAGTTTTTAGTGGCCTTATGTGGTAATAAGTGTGGCTAAAGGGTGCATGCATTAGTTGCTGGCCATCAAGAAGCCTCTCCAATAAGTGTGGCTAAACGGTAGAAAATGGCCACATGACTATTTACTATGAGTGGCCATTGCACGTATAGAGCCACATGAATTAATGTTTCAGCCACATGAATTTTATAATAATGCGGCCAATAGGGTTGTGTTAAGCGTGCATTGTGACCTATAGCGTGTGGATATAGCAAAGCAACGGCCACTTAAATTTAATAATAGTGTGGCTAATTATATTATATAGACACTGGATATTACATTAAAAGTGGCTAAATATGTTTACTTGCCACTCAAACACTCCTTTGTAGATTATAGTGTGGCTATTGTCTTACCGTTTGTCACACATAATGCTTCTCTTAATTTAAAGTGTGGCTATTGTCAAACTTTTCATCACACATAGTGAGGTACTGTGTAGCTAATCATATCATATAGACGCTGGAGGTTATTGTCAATGTGGCTAAAAATGTGAACTTGCTAGTCAAAAACTCTTTTGTAGTTTGTGGTGTGGCCATTGTCTTACCGTTTGTCACACATAATGCTATTCTTAATTTAAAGTGTGGCTATTGTCAAACTTTTCGTCACACATAGTGAGGTACCGTGTGGCTAATCATATCTTATAAACACTAGAGGTTATTGTCAATGTGGCAAAAAATGTGAACTTGCCAGTCAAACACTCTTTTGTAGTTTGTGGTGTGGCTATTGTCTTACCGTTTGTCACACATAATGTTTTTCCTAATTTAAAGTGTGGCTAATGTCAAACTTTTCGTCACACATAGTGATGTATTGTATGGACAATCATATCATATAGACACTGGAGGTTATTGTTAATGTGGCTAAACATGTAACTAAACACATTAGCATAAATTCAAAACATGTTTTTTCATAAGTTTAACAAACCCAACAACATAAATTCAAAACAGGTTTACATTACCAAACCTTCACTAATAAGTTATAAATTCAAAATATTTGAAACTACTACTAATTACTACCGACCTCAAACTTTCTTATAAGCTCATCAGATTTTTTTGCCTCCTTTCTTCATTTTCCTTACGTTCTTTTTCCATTTGTTCCATTCGTTGCTCGTTCTTCCAACTCGTTTCTTGACTTCCTTTCATTTTCTAGTTCTTTTTCTATTTCGACTCTAACTTTTCGAACCTAAAATTGTTAAAAATATTAGCATCATAACTAATAAAGGGTTAATGTAAGGCAAAACCTCAAAGCCAAGTAGGGGTGTTCACGGTCCGGTTTTCGCGGTTTTTCGTCAAACTATAAACCAAACCGTTGGTAACGGTTTTTAATTTATGTAAACCAAAACCAAACCGTATAACTTTTAAACCGAACCAACGGTTTGGTTCCGGTTTGGTTTCATGGACCTGAACCCGAACCAACCCGTTTATATATTACACCCACAAAATCAGTATGTAATTTTCATTTAAATTTTTAGTTATAAACCGAACAAACCTGTTTATGAGTATACCACATGTATATTAAATTATAGTGTTAGCAGTTTTTATGTTACCACATGTATATGAAATATGAAACGGTCTATTTCATTTGCTCGCCCCTGGTTGATATGTTATACCTAATTATATAACAAAACGCAAAATGATAAAGATAACTTACAAATGCGTGTTCTGACTTTTTCGTACAAAAATCCAATCCAACAAGGCTATTAACGTTGAGCTCCCCCACCCAATACTTTTTCTTGCTTTCTTTGCTGAGGTGGGTATCTAAGAATACTTCAATCCACTTAACTTTTCGACCATGTTCTTTTTCCTAACAAGAAGTAATGTAATAAACGTTAAAGCACAAACAATTATAATTTTTGACCTAATTTTTTAAGATTGAATTTACAAAAAAAAACTAGCTTACCAAGCGGATACGATGCTCATCAAACCCTATTGAACCGCCCGTATGCTGAGATATACTGCCATCATTACCCTCTTTCGTGCGGTTGTCTCTCCCGCTCGCGAACTTCTTTAGCCATTTTTCTGTGTTCCAACCCTATAAAGAGAGAAAAATATATGATACATATATAGGGTAAAAAATATAAAAATAAAAACTTGAATCGACGTATCGCACAACTACCTTCACGCACAATCACATTAGAAAACTGTACTAAAAAGTCCTAACATGTATTCACACATCGTATCATGGCAAATCAACCAAACATTCATCATACAACTTAACTTACGATCACTTAGTTCACGAGACAGATTATAACATGTACAAACTTATTTTATTCACTATGAAAAGATGAAGTATAAATTCTACAAAATTCACCACAGTAGAACATTTGAATTATGTTTCTCAAACAATTTTGTATTATATTTTTCTCATGAATACAAAACTCACAATAATTCAAGCATTAAAGATATGTACCAACAATTCAGCAGATTGCACAACAAACACTTGTTTAATGGTTCTATCAACTCATTAATCCAAATTGTGCAAGACCAATTGGGTTGTCTTCAAAGCTCATAATACTAATTTTCAGAACTGGAACCAACCCGTTTGGTTTTGTCATTAGGGAGTTATGGTGTCGGAAAGACAGACCAGAATATAACTCACCAAATCAGCTTTGACCAGTGTTTTTGTAAAATTATAAAATCAATTCAAAACTCGTCCAAAATTACAAACTTTACCTTTCCGGAAACTAGACTCACAGTACTATATCCTAAAATCAACAATCGTTCAATAATCATCGTTTAACATCAAGTTACATACCAATAAATAAACAAAAACGAATCTGTCAGCAATGAAAGAAGATGTACTAAGCTTCAATTACAAGTGAAATACATACCTTTTTAGCGATGAAAGAAGATGTACTAAGCTTCAATTACAAGAAATAACACTTAAAATTGAAAATCCCCAAACTTGGTTCTTAGGGTTCTTCACACTCAACACGAATCCGACAAAAATCGAGATAGAATCGATGGAAACCGACACCATACGTGAATTCCTATCGCAACAATAATAAGATTAGAGCCCGGAATCAAAGGATTTGGTTAAAAATTGAGTGAGTTAGAGAATTAAAGATGAAAGATGGTGGGTGTAGAGAGATGAAGAAGAAGAAGAAGAATAAGAAGTAATGAAGAGAAATAAAAAAGGTCTGTTAATATGAAATTAGATTTAAGAATGAGAGGGTAATTCAAAATTTTTTGAAGAAAAGAGGGGTGAATTTAATTTGAAATTTTGAGGGAAGTAAAATTAATAAGAAATAAATAGAATTAAATATTTTTATTTTTAATTAAAATAAAGAGTTGTTGTATTTTAAATATAAAAACATATAAAATAAATACAAGTGATATTTATAGTTGCTCTAAAGGAGTTGTATAAGAGTGTATAATCAGTGTTAATGCCCAATAATAAACCATACGCTTATTAGTGGGTCATACTAGTTCTTGATCGGTGTTAGTGTCTCATTATAGCATCTATCATGTCACAGTTGCTCTAGATTTGTATAGGAGTGTCATTATTCATAGTTAGGTGTTAACGCCCGAAACACACCATACTTTCGTCAATAGGCCTTATTTGGCTATCATTAGTCATAGACTCATAGTTAGATGTTAGTGTCCCTTGGTTACGTCATAGTTGCTTTAAGAAGTTTGCATAGGACTATCATTAGTCATACTTAGATGTTAACGCTCAAAACATGTCATACATTCATCAATGGGCCTTGAATAGTACTGGTGGCCACTATAGAATCTATCATGTCCCCGTTGCTACAAGAGGGTTGTATGTGAGTGTAGTGAGCCATAGGCATAGTCGGTCGTCATACTTTGCATTAATGGGCCGTCTTGGGCCTTGATTGTTGTTAGTGACCCATTGTAGTCTCTATCATATCATAGTTGCTCTAAAAAGGTTGAATATGAGTTTAGTGAGTCATAGTTTGGTTAACGCCCAACAAAATGTCTTACTTTCATCAATGGGCCTTATTGGACCTTAACTGATGTTTGTGGCCCATTATAGCATTTATCACATCATAGTTGCTCTAAGAAGGTTGTATAGGAATGTCATTAGTCATAGTTAGATGTTAATGGCCGATAACATGTGATACTTTCATCATAGGTCTTATTGGGCCTTGTTGGTGTTAGTGGCCCATTATAGCCTTTTTCATGTCATAGTCGCTCTAATGGGTCATATTAGGGCTTGAAATCTCTTAGTGGTCTATTATGGCATGTGATATGTAACATTAGATATTTAAGGGTTATATCGTGTTATAGGGAGTCATATTAGACCATAATAGACAAAAACAACTCATACATGTCCTAATAGATCATATTGGGCCTTGAAATCTCTAATGGCCCATTATGCATATAATTTTAAATTGTGTCTTAAGACGTACAACTCGCATAACCCGTCGATATACATTAAACATAGGGGTGGCAAATGGGTTGGGTTGGGTCGAAACGGGTTATGGGTCGAAACGGTTCAGGTCTAAACGGGTTAATTAAAAAAAGGGGTTGTTATGGTTCGGGTCGGAATGGGTCAGGGTCATAAGGTTCGGGTCATAATGGGTCCAGGTCAAAATGGGTCAAGGTCGGAACGGGTCAAAACGGGTTTCGGGTCGATTTTTTTGAACAAGGACAACGGAGGAAATGTTTAGTTTTTTTACTTTTTCCGTTTTTTATTTATAATTTGACTTATGATTTTTTTTTATTATTTTACATATTTGTTTTTAAATTGTGCCTTAAGAGGTACAACTCGCCTAACCCGTCAATATACATTAAACATAGGGGTGGCAAATGGGTTGGGTTGGGTCGAAATGGGTTATGGGTCGGAATGAGTCAGGGTCGAAACAGGTCAGGGTCGGAACGACTCAATTTAAAAAAATCGTTGGTGATAATAAGTAATATCAACAGTACCAAAAGTCCTAACATGTATCCACACATCACGTATAATATCCGAACATCACGTATAATATCCGTAGGAACTTGTCTTTTAATCAAAGATAGTACATATTTTAAAACTTATTCATAATTCATTATCAATATTAGAAATTTGCACTTTGATGTGTATTGGTGTCCAAATCCGAGCACTTGATCTTCGGATTTTCGCTTCCATTTGTGGGCTTCACCTAAAGCAATCCAATACCAAATATTAGTTATTGCCAATATTTAAATAATATATATAAATAAGATATTAAACCCGGAGTAACATTAGTCAAAATATTAAGCCAAACCAGGTCCAACGTAGTCTATGCCGGCTACCGTTATGCAACTCCAAAGATTCAATTTATTATGTATCTTAACTCGCCCGATTGATAATAAGCTTCGCGTACCTGTTTCTAATCAGCATGATTAGAACCCATCAACATAATTACAACCAATTTAAATTAATCTTAATGCTATTTCACGTCTCAACTAAAATTCAACTTTAGAAACGGTTACAACTTTTCAACATATTATTTACAACCCATCTAAACAACTTAACGAATCATTTCTCTAATTAATCATGCTACTAATTTAATATTCACCAATGAGTCAAATCTTCATCTAGTTACTATATTATTATTATAATCAACAAGCTTGTCCGAAACCCAAATCAAAACGTACTACACAATGCTAGTACTATTTATATTCTAGACACGAGTAATTCCCACTTAGACATTTGGTAGGGTAAACTTCAAACTGTAACAAGTTAAAACAACCAGTACGCACTAAGTATAGTTAAAAGAATCACTTTCAATTAATGGGTCAAGGCGGCCCGTATCCATTTGATATTCATAATAAATCAAAACATACTAATAAGACTTGTAACTTCTTAAAAAAGATATAAGATAAACTTACCTTTGTTCGTAGGAGCTTGATTACACTTCGTCCATTTGACTCGTTGGCTTCCAAGCTTCAACATACCTAGCTTGTTAAAGTCAACTTTCAACAAGTTAGAATACATAATGTGGACACTCGGCATTAGTATTCTTTATATTTTCATACCACTCTCATTCATACAGAATAATTAACAAGCCAAGAATCATCAATGTGTTCATCAAGTTATCAGTTAAACATTTTCAAGTCATTTATCCACTTCCCCTGTTTTAACGGTTGACTCAGTACATATACGACTAGGCTCTACTTAGCAACTTCATACATTATGGCATTAATTTACATTAAAGCAATTATGTCATAATCTCTTCCAAACAAGTGCGTATACTATTTATTATTATGAAAAAAAACTATTTTCAGTACTGCACCTTTTGTGCAGCACCTATTCACCTCAACTTTTGACCAGTTAAAAGTCAGAACTAACTTAATATGCTCAAAAGTAAAATGTAGTAAACTCACAGAGGTTTCCAAGCATATAAAGTTCACCTTTATCGGAGGTACGGTTTATTATATGTGATTTTTAGCAAAACAGGTCAACAACCTATTTTCTGTTAAAACAGTATGCTGAATCTGCTGTATTGCTCTAGAAACTAACTGTTTTGAACAATATTTCATCCGAAAAAGCTTTTCATGTTCACATATAAAACGTAGTAGACTCAAGGAGATTTTCAAGAATTTAAAATACATCTTTCTCGGATTTTTATACTATTTTATATGATTATTCAAAGAACAGGACAACAACATAATTTAACTTCAAACAACATGCTGTCATCATTTTAATCTATTGTTTTGATCCGTTTTAAGTATGAATTAGCTTATCGTGTTCAAAGATGAAACCTAGTACATCAAAAGAGGTTTTCAAGCATGTATAATACACATTCACCCTATTTTTCTATGATTTTATACGAAATTTATTGACAACAGTAATATGAATTTCACATCTTAACAACTCTTTTAATTCCTTGTTGGTTGAGACATTTTCACAAACACCTTGTGTGCATTTATTTGAAATCATTACTTTAAATCTCTAAGCACAATCTGAAATGCCTATTTGCTCACAGATTTTAACAATGACCTCTTATGTTTGATGCATTACAACAATCAACTTATGTGTACATATTATAATCATATAACCACATCCATAAAAGATCTCTAATTTATCAACTGTGTTCATCAAATATGGTATACTCTTGAACACAGTTTGACACTACTATGATAGAATCAACAATTATAACTAGTAATAGATCACATAATCAATATTATCACTATCAGTTCATCAATAATCACATAAAACGCGTACTAGATCATCATGCATGAAGTGTAGATAACAAAGCCCCAACTTTAGGGTTAGAAACACTTACCCAATAATCGATCTACTAGACGATGATTATGTATTTTCTAATGCTCGATTTGATAATCGATTTGAGAAGTGAAATCATCTGTTCTCCTTCTTGCCTGTTCTCTTCTTCTTGCTTGTTTTCTTCTTCTGTCCACACACACATCCCGAACATCCAAAAATATACATCACCCACCCTTTTGTTTTATTTCCTCTTTGACCCCTCTTTGGTTTAAAATCCATATTTATAAAAATCTTGAAATTTGGGATGTTACATAATTGTTGTTTAACATCGAGTTATAGACCAATCAATAAACGAGAACGAATCTGTCAACCAACTGATCTCAACAAAACTCAAACCCTAACATTTTTTGACATCTGTAGGGTTCTAATTAATCATGTTGAAAACCCCCGTTAGATTTGATCGCAGGATGGTTGATGAAGTTTGGAGCAAGAATCAAAGTGATGAAGAAGAGTAATGAGCTCTAATAGATGTTTATGGATTAGGTTTGTACTTGGGAGGAGGTGAAGGTGATGATACTTAGGAAAAATAAAGCGTTTTAGCCATATAAAACTAAACTACTCTTTGGTCACACAACCTCGTATAAGTGGCCATATATTTTAAGCGTTTTAGCCACATTACTAATAAATACAATGGTTGTTCGTCATATTTCGCCACATTATTAAAAATGTGGCTAATAAATGTGACATTAGGCCACACAACGTAATATAAGTGGCTATATCTTTTACCTTTTAGACACACCTCTTATCAATACAGTAGTCGTTCGTCACATTTGGCCACACTATTAAAACATGTGGCTAGTTAAATGTCACAGTTTGTAGCTAATGCATGTGTTTTTGGTCCATGTATCAAAGATCAAACAAACTATGACTGTAGGTCACATTTCGCCACACGTTTTTATAATGTGGCTAGCTTTTGTCACAGTTTATTTCAAAGTGTGGCGAAAAGTACCTGAGTAGGTATAGAATGGTCACATGAAGAATAACATGTGTGGCCAAAACATTCTGAAAGGCTTTCAAACATGGTCAAATACCTTTTAGCCACACATTTAAGCCGAAGTTTGGCAAATCGCCCAAACCACATGTGTGGCTAAAAGTCGATTTTCACGTAGTGCTCTTTGTATGAAGCTGTTAAATAAAATAAAATTTTATCAAACAGCAAAGTAACACACACACGCAAGCAAATATATATATATATATAAATATATATATATATATATTAAAATGCATATTTAATTGATCACTTCCTTATTGGAAGACACTCCAATTTCTCTCACAACCGGTAGCACTACACGTCAAACTAAGTACTCGAATAGCAAACTTTTGTAACACTGGAGTATCACCACCGAAAGCACTCCACCAATCTGCTATAAACAAAACAATAATGATTATATGTAATATAAATTTTAACATTATTTAAGTAATTTAGTATAACATCGTATTTGGTGCAAACTATATTGAGTTTTGCTATGTTTACCTGGATATCTACTCTTCCTTTGTCTTATAGCCATAGCATGACCAAAAATACCCGTAGCATGTTTATATGCATCTAACTGGTGACCGGCCAGGTCTTGAGTTTTCACATCGGGAATCAATCTAGAAATGCAATCCATAACGCCCCCCCCCCCCTCGAAATCTCTCCCGAATTTGCTTTGTCTTTATCTTCATATAGTATTCAGGATTTAAATAATACCCGGTAGCATGCAAAGGCGATGAAGTTGGCATTCCCACCTTTTGTCAATAATCTCAAATGCTTTAGCATAGTCCACTTCGCTCGAGAAACTTGCTTTAATAGTATTCTTAGCCCTTTTAATAGCTTCATATATATAATCCATGGCTGGCTTTTATCTCCATCAACAAGTCTAAGGACCTTAACAAGAGGTCCGGTCAACTTGATAGCATATACCATATTTCTTCAAAACTTTTCGCTTATAAAAGTGGAATTTACATTTTCCCACCAGCTTTTTTTTCCCACTTGTTCGTTGTGAATTCATAAGACACAATCATCTTACGCAAGTTATTCTTTTGCTTATGCATTTGTGAAATGGTGATGAACGATGTTGCAAAACGAGTCACTGCGGGTCGATGCAAATTGCGTTGATTTGTGAATTTTCTCATCATGTTCAGAAGACCAACATGGTTATATATATTTGCACTCACAAACATTGCCAATTTCAGCTAATCATGAGAATCTTTCCAGTGTCCTCTAACATTTGATCAACACAGTGTGTTGCGCACGGTGTCCAATATAAATGAGGTCTTGTTGATTGCAAGATTTTTCCTAAAAAGACAAAATATAGAAAATGAAAATAATACAAATATAACATAATAGCCGACTAAAAATAATATATTTACCCGCTTTAACATAATTTGATGCATTATCAGTTACAACTTGCACGATATTTTTTTCTCCAACTTGGTCCACCATTTGTTCAAGCATTCTAGCCAATTTGTGAGCGTCCTTTGTAATATCTGATACATCTATGGACTTCATAAACACAGACCTTGTTAACCAAAAAAATCACAATATCCTTTTGAACGGTGGAATCTCGCCATCCATCCGATATGTAACAACTCGGGTTTTAGTATTTGAATTCGTATTCTTTTACCCGACTCGGGAATATATTTCGGATCTTTCAAATTATTAAAAAATTATATTTATTAGTATTTAACTTTGTTAGACTTATTTTATATTCATATAACTTTCAAACTCGTTAAACTATGCTTAAAAACCTTAAAAATCGCTTAAAACACCTAAAAATCGCATTTATAGAAGTACAGGGACTAGTTTTGCATATTTTCGACTAAATTAACGAAACTTAAGCTCCAAGATATCTAAATTAATGGTTTCAAATTAGCCCAAACTGTTTAATTGTTGTCCAAGCCAAATTTGTTAGTTATTATACCCAATTTTCTCATTAATAACTTATTTTGTTTCCTAATCGAGTGGATTCCTTAAATCAAAATACACCTATAAACCCTAAACACTACTGAAGTCCAGCCATCATCCCCATATCCCATGAAATTTCCTTTCTTCATTATCGGTTTCTTCAAGATTAATCAAGTTCTTTAAGCTGTCGTTGACTTTCAAGCTTCAAGATCACGTTAACCACAATTTCTTCTAGTTCCAATCCTCGTTTGGGTAAGTTTCTTCTTCAGCATTGCAGGTTTTTATCTCCTTTACAAAAGCCCTCAATCAATTTCTGAGATTGAGGGGATTTACTGTGTCAATTGGACTCCGACCCGTTTGAAGGCAAAATAGTCAACAAGATTGACTATTTGATTTCTCTATCTTCTGGTCAAATTTAGCTTTCGGGCCAGAAGAAGTTTTTGTTTGTTTTGAAATTTAGAATGTACTGACCAAAACCCGACTCCCAACTTGCTGTTCAGATTCCGGTAAGTACCAGCTCGCTTATTTGCTGAAAATATCATAACCGGAGTTCTATACATACGTTTGGATATTTCCAACGACTATGTTCTCAATTTTGACTTATTTTCTTATGTATAAGTCTCAGGTCTGTTTGGGTCAAATCACTCTTTGCGTGAACTTTACTCGTTTAATCATTCTCTCGGTTTACTCGCTTATTCATCGAGGTGAGTAATCACTCCCCTAATTTCTTATTTTAAATCTTTTAGGGACATATGCGTACTTTATCTATCTACCTATTATTTAATACTCAACTTGTTGCTGTTAGTCTTGTGTGTTTAATGATTTATACCTAACGTGTTATATGCCTATATGCTTTACTTGAATACATGTCGGAGAAGTCTAACATATTCTCAGTATAATATGATCATACGCCCGTCGTGTTAGCCATCATTCAGTTCATCTGATATCGAGCTTACCAACAACTCATTTTTGGTAACCAATGCCCATCCGCATGACAACGGTTTAGCCCTTGCTTCATATTTATGTAATTTGTTTATATGCTATGGTTTAAATTGCTTATTCCACTTGACGCAGTTTGCATTTTTCTTTATTTATTATATATTATATTATATCTTACTTAACTGGTGTTTTGCTCACTCAACATATGTTGTTGACAAAAATTTCTATTTTATACACATATGCAAGTTATCGTAAAAATTTGGGGGTATCCAGTATGGGTAAACGGGTTTGGGTAATTGGGTAAATGAGTTTGGATGGTATGAATATATTAATATTGCAGATCTTGTAGTTTAGTCCCTCTACTATGATGTTGGAAACAAAAATGGGTTAAAGGTTTGTCTTAGGTTTAAAATTGTATTTTTCAAATTTAATTTTATATATTAAATAAATATAATTAACAAATAAAAATTAATAATAATTACTCGATAACCACGATATTTTTTATTGATAAATTTTTCCGAACATATAACGGGTCGGGTAACGAATATAACATATTAAGTGGAAAACCTGAGTTGTTACACCGAGCATGAGCTAGTCTTGGTGTGACTTGAGCTTGCTCAATAGGCTTGAACTATTTTGTTTTAATGCTATTAACCACAAGTCTTTGTTAAGCGTCTTATAAATATCTTTTAATATTTTTTTAGAGTTATTTAGTCTGAAGCTCTACGTAGTTTGTGTGAATTGCACGTATACTCTTTATCTTCTGAAAATTACTTATTCTCCCATTATATGGAACTCTTCAAAATAGTGATAGATGAACATCAGAGTATTGTACTAGAATGTTAAGAATACCACATGATCTTACGTTACTTCGGTACTAATTGCTTTCTCAATATTGCTTAACTATAATTTTGTAAGCTACAAAGTACTTGTATTACAAGGAAAATGAATATTTGGTGGGTTCCTTTTTTCAACGGTCTGTTATCGACTTCTTTCCCTCCATTGGTAACGATTTCCTCACATTCTATATGCTTCTGTCATTTCAGCCAAACTTGCTGTAACTGTTTTATTCCTTTTACAAGATTTGTTCAATTAGAAATATATATATATATATATATATATATATATATATATATATATATATATATATATATATATGGGATGGTTCAAGAGAGAAATGATATTATTGCAAAAAATGTAAGAAATGAATATGGACCACTAGTTTTGTTTTAAGTTTTAAATGCTTAAAGCTAAATAAAGAAACTATTAGTTATTCTATTTCTTCAATTAATATAACTAATAAACCGTAATACTTATTTATTTAATTAATATAACTAATTAAATTATTATAATTAGAAAATATTAAGAACTCATTTATTTTTATAACTTACTTTTTGTTTCTTGAATTTTTATCCTATACAAGTATAAATTATTCATACATTAAAATTTCTTTTTATTCAAAACTAATTTCTTCCAACTCAATATATTAATATTCATCAACACATACTTACATTATGATGAATAATAACAAAAAACAATTTTACATGTGTTTGCATTAGATATCAACAAAAAACATACAACCTACACAAAAACGTATAATCTACACTTGTTCTAAGAATAAGACAACATATAACCTACACACGAAAAACATTTAACCTACACACAAAATTCATCATCAATAAAATACACACGCACACGAAAACATATAACCTACACACAAAAAACATATAACCTACACACGAAAATTTTATCTTACACAAATACAATTTATTCATACATTAATTTCTTTTCAAAACCAATTTCTTCAAACTCAACATATCAATATCCATCATCACGTAGTTACATTGTGATGAATAATACAAAAAACTATCTTACACATGATTGCATTAAATGTCAATAAAAAATATACAACCTACACAAAAACATATAACCTACACTTGTTCTAAGAATAAGAAAACATATAGCTACATACGAAATACATATGACCTACGCATGTGTAGGGTATGTGTATCTTTGTGTAGTTTATATAATTGTTTATGACGAATTATATGTAAGTTATATGCTTTTTGTATGTTGTACGTTTTTATTGCTCAAAACAAGTATAGGTTATATAACTTTGTGTAGGTTGTATATTTATTAAACTTAAATTGTTGATATATGCTAATATATTGAGTGGAAATTATTTTTTTAATATAAAAAAATAGTATTATATGAATAAATTGTATTTATGTTGAATAAATGAAGAATGTGTAAATAAAAAATAAAACTAAAGTAGTGTTTTTATTTTTTTTAATTATTATAGTTAAATTAGTTAGATATATTAATTAGAGATATTTATTATGGTTATATTAGTTGTATTAATTGGAAAGAGAGAGTGCATTTATTGTTGTATTTACATCTTTTTTATTTATTTTTAAATATTTAAAACCTAAAATAAAACTATTGGCTCATATTCATTTCTCTCATTTCTTACAATAATTTGATTTATTTCTTAAACTTAAACATATATATATATATATATATATATATATATATATTTATACGTAAACATACTACCCACCTCAATTTTTATTATAGAGTAGAGTTAAAAATTAGAATTTAGCATATGAAGTATAAGAAGCCAAGAGAACTCGACATATTGAAATAAGTTAATAAATATAAAAAGGGTGTAATTGTCTTAAGGGTTAACGATTTAGTTGATTTTTTCGATTTGATTTGTTCGGTTTTGAGGATTTTTTAATCCCTAATCAAAAACTAAATCGAATTGAATTCGGCAATGGGATAATCGAACCTAATTCAGTTCAGATAAGTTTAGGTAAAAAAACAAACTAATTTGAACCATTTTAATTGAATTCAACCAAACAAAGAGTATACAAATCAAAATATTGAAATATAGTCTGAAGAGGTACGTTTACCACCTTTTTTAGTTCATAATTTTTGGCAAGGGAATTTGCTTGTTGTATAGTGGCTGGGTTCAATATTCTTACCACAAACCTTATATCATTATCCTATCATGTAATTAAACAACTAACTGCAACCAGCTCACAATGCTATTAAATTAATCACCGTGTTATTTTAATTGTTGATCAATATTGTTTCACTTCTATCAGTAGTCTTTTGTTGGCCTTTAATTCATTTAAGTGATTATCGTCGTTAGTGTGTCGTTGTTTCCTCATTTCTAGTGCCAAA